>NW_007119699.1:14296-70572 GCF_000164805.1 Carlito syrichta
TCGAACCCGCGGGCTCAGGCAATCCACTCACCTCAGCCTCCCAAAGGCGCAGGATTACAGGCTGAGCCACCAAGCCCGGCTTGATACAACTTCTTAATTGATATAAATTTCTAGTCTGTTGAGAGTTATCATCATTCAAGGGCGTTGAATTTTGTAAAGTGCTTATTCTGCAGCTGCTGAAAAGATCATGTGATTTATATCCTTTATTTTGTTACTGTGATGCATCATATTTATTGATCTTACTAGATTGTCACCCTTGCATTCCAGAGATACATCTCACTTTGTCATATTGTACAATTCTTTATATGAACTGTTAGATTTCTTTTTCTACTATTTGTTAATAACCTTTGTATTTATATCTACCAGAGTTATTGGTCTATAGTTTTCTTTTTCTATAATGTGTTTGCTTATCTTTGATGTGAGTAATGCTGGACTCATGAAATGAGTTTGGGAGTGTTCCCTCATCTTCAATTTTTTGGAAGAATTTGAGACAGATTGGCATTAAATCTTTACATGTTTGGTAGAATTCAGCAGTGAAGCCATCTGGTCCTGAACTTTTCTTCACTGTGAAACTTTTGATTACTGATTCAATTGCCATACTAATTGAAAGTCTAAGACTTCCTATTTCTTCATAACTTAGTCTTGGTAGGATGTATGTTTCTAAAAATATAACAATTTATTCAAGGTTTTTCAACTTATTAGCACATAATTGTTCATAGTAATCACTTATGAACCTTTTTTATTTCCATGGTATCAGTTGTAATATCTCTTTTAAATTTGATTATATTTGAGTCTTCTTTTCATTTTTTAGTGTAAGTAAAGTTTTGCTAGTTTTGTTTGTTTTTTTAATAAACCAACTCTTAGATTCATTGATTTTTTTTTCTATTGCTTTTCTATTTTGCTCTAATCTTTGTTATTTTCACCCTTCTACTTTGGGGCTTAGTTTTTTTTTTGTTTGGTTTTTTTATCTAGCTCCTTGAAATGTAAAGTTAGATTGTTAATTTGAATTTTTTCTTGTTTTATAATGTAGATGTTTATCTCTGTGAACTATCATCTTAATATTTCTTTTACTGCACTCTATTAACTTTTATATTTTGTGTTTTAATTTCCATTTGTATTTAAATATTTTCAAATTTCCTTTTTATTTATTATTCATCCTGTTGGTTGTTTATACTTGTGTTAATTTCAACATACTTGTGAATTTTCTAGTTTTTTTTCTCTGCTATTGATTTCCAGAATTTTTTTTAAAAAGTCAGAAACAGAAAGATACCTTGTCTTCATGGATGAGAAGAAAAAATATAATTAATATGTTGATACTGCCTAAATATATCTACAGAAGCAATGTGATCCCTATTAAAATAGCAATAGCATCTTTTATAGAAATAGAAAAAAATCCTAAAATTTATACAAAACTACGAAAGACTTCAAGTAGCCAAAACAATGTAGAGCAAGAAGAATGAAGTTGAGGCAACATACCTCCTAATTTCAAAACATATTACAAAGTTATAGTAATCAACATAGTATAGTACTGGCACAATAACAGACATAGACCAATGGAAAGGAATAGAGAGCCCAGAAATAAACTCCCGCACATGCAGCCTGCTAAAACTTGACACTAGAGATGGGAATGCAAATTATTACAACTGTGCATGCTATTGGTAGCAATGTAAATTACTATAGCCATTATGGAATACAGTATGAAGTTTCCTCAAAATGGTTAAAATAGAACTACACAACAGGGAAAGGATAATCTTCTTAACAAATGATGCTGAAGAAACTTGACAGCCACATGCAAATATTTGAAATTAGAACCTTATCTAACACCAAATACAAAATCAACTCAAAATGAATTAAAGAGTTAAACATAAGACTGACAACTGTGAAAATACTGGAAATAAAAACACGGGGGAAAGCCCTACTGGACAATTTTTTAATTGATATAAATTCAAAAGCATTCATCAAAAAAATCAAAATTAGAGAAATGGGATTATATCAAACCAAAAATTTATGCAAAGCAAAAGAAACAATACAATAGACAAAATATGGAATGGGATAAAAATATTTGCAAACCATATATTTAATACGGTATTAACATCCAAATTACATAAGAAAATCATACAACTTAATCATAAAAAAACAAAACAGATAATCCAATTAATAATGGGTAAATGGGGCAGGGGGAGATTCAGGATGGTCACTTAGAGGCAGCCAACTGGCACCTTTCTCACAGAGAAATGTGAATTGGACAATGATGTTAAAAGACAGCTTAGATACAAGTAACAAGTTTCTAAATTATACATCCATATAAACATAAAAATTCTATAAAATAATCCTAAAATCTTTTCATATGAAAATAGTCAACCAGCTGTAAAAACATGTAGATATATTTAAACTGTCAGCTAGAGAACTTAAAATTCTACAAGAGGGTATCTAAATAAATAGTTTTTCAACAACTTTATGAAGATCGAAGAATAATGTAACTATTTAATGTTATGGAAAAATCCTTATAACACATTAAGATAAATCAGAATACAGTTACAAATAGACATTAATTCAAATATATCAATAATCATCATAATTGTAGAAGGTATTTAAAAATCAAAAGCAGAGACTTTCAGAAAGATGAAAAAATTATCTACATTAAATATAATGAAACAAATAGGTCAAAATAATAAGATTGAGCAATATATATCATGCTAATACAAGCCAAAATAAGTTCTTAATAATTATATGATTTCAGAAAAAACAGATTCTAGAACAAGAAAAAATATTAGGGTAATTTTAGATGCAAAATAATACTTACAAGTATAATTAAATAGTTTATCCATTACCAATTGGATACATTAAATCTTTTAAAAATACATTCTTTTTTTTTTTTTTACTTTAGACTTATGTTTAATCTTTGAACTTATTTTGGAGAAAGTGTATGTCGTATTTGAATCTCTACCAATTAGCATCTTGCATGATATATAGAAGATTTTAAATAAATATGTATGAAGTGAATGAGTCAGTGATTTATTGAAGGAAGTCAATACTACTGTCATTTAACAGCCCTTTATGTCCTCTGTTAGGAAATACAAAGGGCCACGTGTAGCAGACCATGCCTGAAATCCCAGCACTTTGTGTAAGCCCAGAAGTTCAAGGCTGGAGTGTTTCAGGATCTTGCCCCTGTCTCTCTGCAATTCAGCCTGGGCCACAGAGCAAGACCCTCTTTTAAAAAAATACTCTACAATAACTCAAAAATCAGCCGGGTGTGGTAGCGTGCGCCTGTAGTTCCAGCTACTTGGAAGGCTGAGGTGGAAGGATCGCCGGAGCCTGGTAGGTCGAGGCTGCGGTGACCGGGAGTGGCCACTGCACTCCAGACTGGGCGACAGAGTGAAACCCAACTCTGTTGGGAGCCAGCCTTGGAGGCCTGCCTGATTGACAAAGTCCAGGTGCGCTGAGGACCCCCAGCCGCAAAGCGAGTCCAGGCAGTTGAGGCCCTTCTGTCTTCCGTCTTTGCTGTTGATACAGCTGAAGAAATTTTGTGCAGTTGTGGAAGCAGATGGCATGTTTATGCAAGAATCACAGCTAAACTGGAAATGTCATGGTTTATTTTTCCATTTCCCACTATGCCACTTGGTCTTCTCTAACATATGCAAGGGTTAAAGTCTGAAGCACATCAAGAATGCTTTCTTTCACTTGGTTATAAGTTACTAGATATTGCTGAAGTAAAAAATGATATAAGTATATTCACTCCTTATTTGATTTAGAATTATGCAGTTTAGTGTTTAGACATAAGGTTTTTTAGAAGTACAAGTTTATAGTAAGTTCATTATGAATTCATTATAAGTTCTAACATTTATCTAGGAGTTATGTAGGTTATATATAACACTGTTTTCACTGACTTAGGATAAAGATTAATGTTAAGGTTTTTACTTAATTTAATAGTTAAAACTTTAAGTTAACATTTATAGAGTGGGTTTTCACTGAACTCATAATATAATAATCAGACACTTTTATGACAGATCAGCTAAAACAGAAAACAACCTTGAAGGGCCTGGGAAACATTACTAAAAGCTTCTTTTGAGTTCTCTTTAGAAATAAGCACTGCAAGATAAGAGAAAAGTAATGAGGACATCTGGACAAGGGAGGCGATCATGGAACTCTGAAAAACATAGAAGCCTAAGATAAGAAAATTCCTGACACATAAAGAAATACACACTGAAAGAAAGCATTCTTGATGTGGTTCAGAATTTAACCCTTGCATATGTTAGAAAAGGCCAAGTGGCATAGTGGGAAATGGAAAAATAAACTATGACATTTCCAGGTTAGCTGTGATTCTTCACATAAACATGCCATCTTCTTCTTCCATGACTGCACAGAATTTCTTCAGCTGTATCAACAGCAAAGACAGAAGACAGAAGGGCTTCAGCTGCCTGGACTCGCTTTGCAGCCAGGGGTCCTCAGCACACCTGGACTTTGTCAATCAGGCGGGCCTCCAAGGCTGGCTCCCAACATCTCCCCCTTTTTTGTTTTTTAATAGTTGGATATCCCGAAACAACTAAAAACTGACAATGCTCCTGCTTATATGTCTAAAACTTTCAAACAGTTTTGTGTTAAATTTAACATTTTTCATTCTACAAGAATTCCTTATAATCCTCAGGGTCAAGCCATAGTCGAGAGAGTCCATCAAACCTTAAAAAATCAAATCATTAAATTACAAGAGGGAGAATTTAAATATAGTTCCCCTCATCACATTGTAAGCCATGCTTTATTTGTACTCAATCACCTTCATTTGGATGCTTTGGGTCGCTCGACCATGGCTAGACACTGGAACCCAGAAGAAACTATTAAGCCTACGGTCAAATGGAAAGATCTCCTTACAGGTCAATGGAGAGGGCCTGATGTGTTGTTGTCTTGTGGGAGAGAGTATGCTTGTATCTTTCCCCAGAATTCTTCATCGCCCATTTGGATACCGGATCGACTTATTCGATATGTCCAGTCTGACGCCTCGGCCAGTGCAAAGAGATCCAAGGTGGAGAGATGTCAGATGGGAACCCAGTCCAAGTCAGAACAACTCAGAACCAGATGAAGAGAAAATTCTAATCCCGAGAATGAGGCGTCTTACTCTTC
Source organism: Carlito syrichta (assembly GCF_000164805.1). Lineage (NCBI taxonomy): Eukaryota > Metazoa > Chordata > Mammalia > Primates > Tarsiidae > Carlito > Carlito syrichta. The sequence goes on from NW_007119699.1 coordinate 19,412, forward strand.
GTCATAACCGTCCACCATGGATTCAGATGCACTGTATTCTGTGATGCTCTTCTTCCAGTTCTAGGTCCAGACCCCCACCTCCCTGGCCAAGACGGTATGCTTCTTCCACCAGAGGTCAAGGTCCTCCCACATGGGGGCAGCTGAAAGCCCTAGGTCTTGAAGCAGAGAGGCTGGTCCGTTCACAGAATGTTCCTTTAACTCCATCTACTGTTTTTGTTGCTATTATGGCCATTCTCACCTTTCAGGTAGGTCATATTAATGCTGATGATGGTGCAAACAGAACCTATTGGGCTTATATGCCCAACCCTCCAGTTTTTCAGCCTGTTACTTGGGATAATGAAATAATAACGGTTTTTACTGACACTGCTTCTTTGGTAGGGGGCCCCACTATTTTTTCCTCCCAAGTTAAAACTGTTGTTAATCATAATTTTTCCTCCTCAGGGAGTTCCAGCTTACCCCCAATTTGTTTTAGTTTACCTACCGGTTCAGAACACTCTCCTCTCATACCAAAATGTTTGCCTTCTCGTGTTAAGGGAATGATAACTGATGGCCCCTCTGGTCGGAAGGGGACTCGAAACATCGGTCCCTTATCCTATTAATGCCTGGAGATTTTGAACCCAATAAAAAAATAGAGGAACAACACTCCTCTGAATTTCCTACTTGTACAGTTCACAGGGAATGTCAAACTACAAAAACCAAAAATGATTGGCTCATGGTGCACCCTGAATTTGGATTCCCTCCTTGGAAAGAATGTATGTATTCCTCCAAGGTGACTCTCCCTATTTCTAATACTAATGTATCCATCAGTGACTGAAGTTGTCATGACCCGACTGCAGCTCTCCGCCCTTATGTGGAACAGTCCTAATATTTTGTGGAAGAACTCCATACCTAAACCTATACCCATTACTAGATGGAATATTAATGGATGGGTCTCCCCAATATTAGTAGTGGATGATGGTAATAAACAATCCATACAACCTAATATTTGGAGAGCCTTAGCTGCTACTAAACCTATAGTTTTACATCATCCCCAGGGACAAACTGTATATAATATAAGAGCTTGTTTGCAATCTCCTTATGCCTTTTTAGTAACCACTGATTATAAATCTTTAGCAATTTCTTTTGACGGGCAGAAATACCAAATTTCTTGTAAAAACTGCAAATTAACTAATTGTCTTACTTTCTCTAATTCATATAAGGGATTTATTATTCTCCGCCGACCTCCTTATTTGATGGTTCCTGTAAAACTTCCATCTCTTTGGTATGACAAATATAGTTTAAGAACATTGTATGAGGTTAACTCACTGCTGTCAAGACCAAAAAAGATTTATAGCATCTTTAATTTTAGGAATTACAGCTTTGATAGTCATTGCTACATCAGTTTCAGTTTCAACCATAACCTTAGCTAAATAAGTACATACTGCTACATTTACAGATCAGTTATCCAAAAATGTCTCATTAGCTTTAGCTGCTCAAGAAATTATCGACCAAAAATTAGAAACTAAAGTTAATGCATTAGAAGAGGCTATTTTGATTATAGGACAGGAACTTGCAGCCTTGAAAATTAAATTGACTTTGAGATGTCATTCAGAGTTTAAATGAATTTGTGTCACACCTCTCCAAGTGAACAAATCTATTCATACCTGGGATAGGATTAAAAATCATATCTCCGGAATTTGGAACCATTCCAACATAAGTTTGGATCTCTCCAAACTTCATCAGGAAGTACAAGGATTAGTTCTGCTGAAAAACAATTTGAATCCACCCAATTGGCTCAGTCAATCTTTAACAATTTTTCTTCATTTGTCAATCAAAAATAATTATTGTCTATATTAATCAATGTGGGAATTTGTGAAGGAATAATCTTGCTACTGTTATGTTTGCTTCCAGTCATCTTCAAATCATTGAAAAATAATATCTCTCGACTAAGCACGGAATTTCACGGCTTCATATTAAAGAACAAAAAAGGGGGAGATGTTGGGAGCCAGCCTTGGAGGCCCGCCTGATTGACAAAGTCCAGGTGTGCTGAGGACCCCCAGCCACAAAGCGAGTCCGGGCAGCTGAGGCCCTTCTGTCTTCCGTCTTTGCTGTTGATACAGCTGAAGAAATTTTGTGCAGTCGTGGAAGAAGAAGATGGCATGTTTATGCGAAGAATCACAGCTAACCTGGAAATGTCATGGTTTATTTTTTCATTTCCCACTATGCCACTTGGTCTTCTCTAACATATGCAAGGGTTAAAGTCTGAAGCACATCAAGAATGCTTTCTTTCACTTGGTTATAAGTTACTAGATATTGCTGAAGTAAAAAATGATATAAGTATATTCACTCCTTATTTGATTTAGAATTATGCAGTTTAGTGTTTAGACATAAGGTTTTTTAGAAGTACAAGTTTATAGTAAGTTCATTATGAATTCATTATAAGTTCTAACATTTATCTAGGAGTTATGTAGGTGATATATAACACTGTTTTCACTGACTTAGGATGAAGATTAATGTTAAGGTTTTTACTTAATTTATTAGTTAAAACTTTAAGTTAACATTTATAGAGTGGGTTTTCACTGAACTCATAATATAATAATCAGACACTTTTATGACAGATCAGCTAAAACAGAAAACAACCTTGAAGGGCCTGGGAAACATTACTAAAAGCTTCTTTTGAGTTCTCTTTAGAAACAAGCACTGCAAGATAAGAGAAAAGTAATGAGGACATCTGGACAAGGGAGGCGATCATGGGACTCTGAAAAACATAGAAGCCTAAGATGAGAAAATTCCTGACACATAAAGAAATACACACTTAAAGAAACTTTCTTGAGACATTTCAAGGACTGTAATTTGGGACATTGGACTGAAAGTATCATTGTTGGCTTTATGAATAAGACTTGTTGTCTATATGCCTATGAGAATCTTGGTTTGTTTGCTACTATGCCTATGGGAATCTTGGTTTGTTTACTACTAAGACCACTAGATGGTAACTTTTAAAAGATATGTACATGAAGGAATTTTCTTTGTCTTGCCCCTTCACGAATGATATAAAATCTCTGTGCTAACTAACATTAAATTGTCATCTGTTCAAGAAGCTGGTGTCCGGTATACTATCCTCATTGTTCACCTATCCGTCTCTCCTTCAGGACATCTCACGACCTTTGCGGGGCGGGCCCCTGCACAACTCGAAAAAAAAAAAAAAACTCAATAAGAAACTTGATTTTCTCTTGTTTTAAAATTATATGGAAATAACTATAATTTAAATAATATGTCAATTTTAATTTTTTGGAAAGTTAAGCTTCAAAATTCTATGTTAAAATAATCGATATCTCCAAATCATAAAAACAAAATGCTTTAACTATCATACAAAAATCATTATGTGTGTGTGTGTGTGTGTGTGTGTGTGTGTGTGTGTGTGTGTGTGTGTAGCCAGGGATAAAATGAACTTTTCCAAGAAAATATTGTATGGAAGAAATCTATGGAAAAATGTATTGAAAAGTCTTGAAATTTTCTAAGAAAATATATAACTCCATGGATTTTGGCCTAAAATTTAATAGTCATCAAATGTAGGCCAAACCAACTACATTTTTATATAGAATCATAGCAAAAAGCATGAGCAAATTATGGCTGTTTCTTTATACACCATTTTTTATTTCAATTGCTATTTTTAAAATTCAATTGTTCTTCTCCCAAACTTTTATCTTGAGTAGAGAGAAACATTACTTTATATTTATTACTTTATTGCTTTTTAGCTATTCCACTGGCATACCAATAATACAGACAGCAATAGAATGAAGATAACTGTCAGTCTTAGAGAAATATGTGCTTCTAAAAGATTTTCTCTCCTTCAAACTTTGTGTTTCATGGCATGGGATTTAATGCATAATTTTGATATCAGAAAGCATAACATGCAGTCATCCATTTTTTTGTAGCCATATTTAATCAAAATAGACTATCTAGACATTTTTTTCTGGGTATATGTCTATCAATCTTTTCAGCTAATAATTTTGCCCACGAAAACACAGATATTAAAGGAATTAACTCTTATTTCAATAGTTAAACATTTTTATTATATATTTATCACCCTTTTTTTATAAGTTTGAAGACATTTTTCTTTTATTTACTATGAAAATTGATTATTTTATACAAATGTAACTTTATAAAATTAATTCTACTATTTTATCACTTGATTTAAATGCTAGTATTTTTATGAAAGCTTAATTGAGATATAAGTTTAATTCCATTTAATTTACTTGCATATTGTAATAGACAGAGCTAATTCAATGTCATGGTTCAGAACAAAGTTGATATTATTTTACTCTGGAATTGATATTATTCTACTCTGGTTAGATATAAATAAAATGACAAAATATTATGAAGAGTATCTTAAAATACAAATAGTTTGGTTCTCTGATTTTTATGCATGTATTAACAACATACATTTAGAAATCTTGGTTTAAATGTCGCTTTTAATTCAAATGAGCATATACTATAATTTTATTAAAATGCTTTCATCAAAGGCTGTGACACAGAGCTAAAGATTAAACAAGATAATAATAAAGTGTAATATTGCTGCAATAATTTATATTAGTTCTTAAAATATTTCATATAGCCAAACCAAAATAGTAATATTTTTGATTAATATAGAACTTTATGTTTGTTTCCAGAATATCTGAGAAGTTTATTACCTCATGTTTGAACCTAGGAAAATAAGAAGGGGGACAGATATCATTGTCCCTATTTTATTACTGAGTAAACTGATGGCTAGATAGCAGTCAAAACATGTTTCAAATGAAAATTCTTTTCTGATACCTTAGCTACCATAAAGACAGCCAAGCTAAGACTATTTTAAAGTAAAGGAATAATTAAAAATTAGTTTCTACCTTACAAAACATTAATAACTGTGTATGAAAGTAGATGCATTTTCCCTTTTGTCACTTTTCTCTACATACATTTTTTTCACTCACCCCATTACTGAATTCAAATGTATGTTTCATATTTTTATCCTGAATCTCTTGAGAGTAAGGAATGTATTTTGTCCATTTACCCTCAGCATCTATCAAAGTAACTAAAATCCAGAAGATGCTTAATAAATGCTTATTCAATGTTTCTTTCCAGAAACAGCCTGCCTTCATTCTTTCCACTTTTTTCAATGGCAATCTATTCCACAATTTAAAAAATTTGATATATATGATTTAATTTTTTAAAATGGAAACAAGAATTACCAAGCTATCACAACTATATGTTCAGTCTAGTTTTTGCTGAATGAATGATTAAATCATTTACTTATTTACTAGTTTATTAATTCATTATTTCATTCTACTTTATTTTTATTCACCAAATATCTATTGATTATCTATCATATATTTTTACAATGTAAAAAATTTCTTTTTAAAATGTAAAAAGAAAATGCTTAAAAGTAAAAAAGCATGACCATGACAGTCATGATAGCATGGAGAATTGAGAGCTGGTTCACTCCATGGATGGCAGAGATTGTGAAAGAGTCACAGTTATCTGAAAAATTAATAACATTTTAAATAGGCAAAAACAAAGGAAATATCATTCTAGGCTAGGCAGGGAGAATAACACACATAAAGACCTACTTTTAAGAGGGAGGGTAGTCCATTGCAGGAAAAGAAACAAATGCGGTATGTACCACAGTGAACAAAAAGTGCAATTACTAGACAACAGATGAGCTATGAACAAAGGCCAGATTAGAGATAAATTGCAAACTGTTTAAGGGCTTGAGTTGATAATCTTAAAATTAAATTCTGTGACGTGTTTTAAATTATAGGAGCATAGTCAGAATTAAAGTTTCCATAATCATCATAATAATTGTGATTCTGGCTTTATTTCTGAAAACTGGATATGAGAATGGAAAAAGTAGATACAAAAAGATCATTTATATGTCTATGCCACAGTTTAAGGAATGGTGCATAAAATGTCATTAAATGCAGTATAATTTCTTCAAGAAATTGGGTGAACTCCAAGCTATTTATGGGGTAAAAATGGACAGGCCTTAATAATTAGTTGAATTTTAGTGAGTAATGGAAGAAACAGGGTATTAAGGAAGTTTCATATCTATTTGGATTTGAAACAGAAAGCTAAAATGATATTGAAAAATACCAACACAGGGAAAACTTAAAGAGGTAAAATTGGATGAGATGCTAATACTCAGATTTTTGTTTAGGACATATTAAATATAAAAAAATGTATATATCCTCAGTAGGTAGCTAATAAACATGTTTGGAAATAAATATCCAGGACAAGGAATGTAAATGTGAGGGTCATATAGATGCATATAGGTGGTATTTGTAACTTGGGACATGAAATTTCTCAATGAAGATATATATTACATATTATATGATATATACATTATATATATAATGAAAAGAAAAAGATTGAAAACCGTGAGGCTCTCCAATATTTGAAGGCTGGAGATAAGATGATGCATCAGGGAAAAAAATGAGAAAAGTATAGAAAGGTAAGAGACAAGAAGAAATCATAGGAGAATGAAGTGATGGAAACTAAGGAAAGCTCAATACTTATTTAGATGTCATCTATATTCAGAACTGAAAATTACCAAGACATTTTACAACATAGAGTTTACCAGTGATCATATCCAGAGTCATTGGTGGACCAACAGAGTTGTGTTAGAGAGTGTTAAACTGTAGGTGGTCAGTGAAGAAAAGGTAACAGCAAGTATAAACAACTATTTTGATAAGACTGGTAGTAAAAAAGAGAAAAATGAAGACCAACTTATCTTTTAAGTTAAAAAGATAGAAATTTTAGCATGTTTCAATCTCAAAAAAAAAAAGCATTTAAGAGGAAGTAAATTTGAAGGTAAAGATGAGCTAAAGAATTATCAACTGATAGATTCTCAAGACAGTAAAACAGAACTGTTTCCAGAACTCAGGAGTAAAATGTTAATAAGTGAAAATTAAAAGAGGAGGGGAACAGAAGCAGGAATAGCTGAAGAAGTAGCAACTTCACTTGAGGGAGAACCAAGCCACTGACTTCTATATTCTCTGTACAGAGCAAACAATAACAACAAAAATAAGAATGAGGTGGTATGAGATGGTGGTGGAATGAGTAGGAAGTAGAAGGTGCAGGGAAATAGAAATAGTTTTTCTTGAAAGTAGGAGAAAGAACTAAAAAAGTCTTTCACTCCACTGTCTTCCCTTTAAAACGGTAAACTCTTCAGTCATATTCAATGTAATACACTTTTCCTTCAGATAAAATGTTTGCTATACCATTCAATTCAATCTAATATTTTTTTCACTTGAATTAAATTATAAACTTTCCAGTCAAGTTTTAAGAGAGATTTTATAGCAAGAAAAAAAAATCTTGTATTTCTACAATGTTTTCATTTCTTTTTATTCCATTGGATAGAATCACATTTTCATCAAATGTGATTTTCCTTTTGCTTGAATGACTTTTTTTTCTTCTTCTTTTAATATTTCCTTCCTCTCTTTTCCCTTTCTGGCACACAAAATATACATATGTTTACATGTATATTTCAAATTATCTTACTTATTATTAATTGTTTTATTTTCTTTGTTCTTTCTTGATGACTTCTAAGGTAATTTCTTAACCTAAATTTGAGTTCATTAAGTTGTAGTTTATCTATATCAGCTCCGTTTTGAATCTCATTCACTGCTTTTTTTAAAATTTAAGTTAGCATATGTTTAATTATTTCCTACACATCATTTTGTCAAATATTATTGCAAAGCAATTTGTTTTTTGTTTTTTCTCATGTCATTAATATCTATCTTAACTCTCCAAGAATTTTTAAATTCATATCTTGCCTGGTCTATACATATTGCTTCATCAAGTATACAAGTTTCAGTTTGCTATATTCCATTTAGACCAGTGTTCTAATCAAAAGTCTCATACATTTTCCTGGGAGCAAATTTTCCCCAGATGAGTTGGTTATCTTGGGTGATGTTATTTCAATGTGTGGGGTTAAAGACTGTGTGATAGCTTATATAGTCTTCTACTTAGGTAGTGGGTGATATAGGATTTACTATATAACCGATGACTCTGATTTGTTCTAAATTTGCTTTGACATTATTTCCCCTGATCACCTATATAATACACTCCTCATATAACCAATCTTTTAAAGACCTCACTTTGCCCTCAGGTATGTAAGGTGAATAAGAAAACTTTTAGTTATGCCTGTACAAGTTTTAATCTAGTTTTTGCCCAATCTCTTTTCCTCCAGGCTTTGTACTATTGTCACAACTTTTATTTCCATATACTAAAAGTCCCAGTATACGTTATATTCATTTTGTTTAAGAAATTCAGTGATTTCTTGATGAATTATAGTCAAGGGATGAAGTAAAATGTAAACACATCAACAAATAAGATACACTAATTGCAAATAAGCACAGGAAAATGGGTCAGTAATATAAGGCATTAGATAAATGAAACATAAAATAAATTAGATACTACTTCACACTTTATAGAAAATCTTAAATTCAAAATTTTAGTCATATCAATTGTCAGTAAGGATACAGAATAATTGAATTTCTCATATGCTACTTACCTATGCAATCACTTTGGCAACCTATATATATGGCAGTTTCTCAAAAAGTTAAACCTACACCTACCACACAACCCACCCATTTCACACTTATGTATTTGCTCAAAAGAAATGAAAGAATATGTCTCTACAAAGATTTGTGTATGAATCTCTGTAGTAGCTTCATTTTAATAGAGCTTAACTGAAAACAACCCAGTTGTCAAACAACCACAAATGAATCAGATGAATAGTTAAGCAAATTATGGTAACTATACAATGAGTTACTACCCAGCAGCTGAGAGGAATTGCATAGTAATGTATGCAACAACATAAATCTACCTCAAAACAATTATTCTGAATAAAATGTCAGACATAAAATAATATACACTATATGATATTATGTATATGAACTTTTAGAAGATGTACAAAAGTACTTGAAGACAAAAAGAAGATAAAGGGTCAGGTAACACATATACCAATGATCCCTTGGTGATAGAAGGCATGGAAAAGTGAATGAAATAAATGAAGAATATCCGAATGAGAAAAAAACAAATACTTGCTCTAGTCAGTAATCACCTCTTGCATTTGGCAGAGTTTCAAAGAGTAGGAAAGCTTTATAATATGTAAAAATTATATATAAGTTTAATATAGTATGTATAAACTGTTGATAACATGTAATATAAATTTTACATATAAAGAGGCATATAAATTGGGAAGAACAGATGGAGACAGAGAGAGAGAGTGAAAGATAGAAAAATAGCTCATTTAAAAAAATTTTCTAGACTGGTATTATACTTTAAAACTTTTTTGTCTTAATATACAATTTTCCTCAAAATATTGTCTCATATTAGAAAATTAATTACAAAATCATATTTTCTGTCATTCTTTGAAGTAATCTTTTAACTCTAGGCTCTTTTAACATTTAACCTCAAAGTAACATTTGAATTTCTGACAATGGCTCTGAATGCATTGGTTGGCTTAAATCTTTTATGTTGTTGTTAAATACATTGTTCTTTTAAAATTATATTTGCCTTTCATTTCGTTTCTATGGGATACTTAAAGACATATAATGAGGTTAATGTATGTTTTTATGGGGCATTAAAGAAGCTTATGGTGTCTACATTTAAATAAAATAAAAATAGGCAGTAGGAAACAAAATTAAATTTTTGAGACAAAGAGGCAATAGAGGTGATAGCATGAGAAAAGTAAAAGTAGCAGAAAATCTGTAATGGTCATTTGGGGATGAACTGGGTGAGAGGAAGAAACTATATATTCAGAGAATATTTAAAATAATTTCTTAGATTTCAAGGTTACCATTAACATGCAAAGGAGTAAAATACATATGCAAGATTTAAATAGTAGAATGAGAAAGATAAAACACAATTATTACAGGGACGCAAATCTTTATTTAAATTTTTTTTTTCTGATTTCTCTACATCTGAAAAAAAACATAGATGAATAACACTGCAAACCACAGTCACCTGAAATATGAAAAAAGGGCACTTAAGATTTCCTAATTTTCAAATATTTATAAATTTTAATGTGTGAACTTTCTTCAGACAATGATATTAAAGAAATATAGTTTATTTTCTGCATATTAAGTAAACATATGAAGTATTGAAACTATAAGTACACTTTAGTTAGCATAAATATTTAGTTACTGAGTGAAAATTAAAAAATATTATTTGACTAGAACAGCAAAAGTCACTTTTTTGCAAAAAATTTATATTTTACATTAGAATAAATAATATATCTAAGGGAAATGTTTTTTTAAAATCTCTATTTGGACTTCAAATGTCAAACAGTTCACTATCAGTGAGGGAGATCAAAGTCATAGACATGAAATCATGTCCCTTACAGCAATATGGATGGAGCTGGAAAACATCATCCTAAGTGAAATAACAGAACGAAACACTGTGTGTTCTCACTTATTTGTGGAAGCTAAATGACCACAAAGATGGAAATAATACTCAATGAGGACACAAAAAAAGGGGGAGGTGAAAAAGGGGGCTAGAATTCAGATTTTTACCTATTGAGTATAATGCTCACTAACTGAGGAATAGGTCACCTGAATCCCAATCCCCACCACTATGTGATATGTCCAAGTAACACACATGTACCCCTGAATCTAGAATAAAAACAAACAAAAAATTATTTTAAAAATCAGATACTCATGTTGAAATTCCAACTCCATAATCTCTTGCCTGTGTGCTCATGGAAACCTTCTTTAAAGTAGAGCTTATTTTCTTCATCCACAAAATGTGATAATAGCAGCAATTGTATGATTTCAATAGTAGCATTTTTAAAGAGCTTACTGTCTTAAGCATTTCATACGAATTATCACAGTTTATTCTTATGGCTGCCCTATGAGTATATATAATCATCATCACTTGAATTTTAAGGACAAGGAAATGGAGTCATAGAAAGGTAAAATGGTTCCCCAAGAGTCACACAGCTGGTGAGTGGGAGAAACAGACTCTGAACTCAGGCAGCTTATTCCTCTCATCTCAGATTCCTGTATTCTTATGAAGATTACATGAAATAACACGTTTCATGCTTTACATACTTTACTAACTATACACTCAGAAAAGATAGTATTAGTGATTATTATGAAAATAAAATTTTCTACATTAAATACACATCTATAAATATAAAATAAATCATATCACTTTTCATTAACCAATTTTTAGGGAATTGATTCAAATATAATGACAGCAAAATAAGATTTCATTTTGCATGTGACGCCTTTGATTGAATACAATAGTATATATATTTTCCTTGTAACACATTTCAGTCTTTTGAGCTTTAAATAATTAATTAAATTATTAATTAAATTATTAGCTTGGAACCCCTTATTTGCTTATATCATTGTTATATACAATCTGTCTAGAAAAAAAAAACGTAACCCAGAAACATTCAGAAAGCCATATATCATTTGGCTTGACTGAACCTATAGGATCAACTGAACTTAATAATTGCCAACTACGCTGCAACCCTCTCAGGTCCCCTCTTACTATGGTAGCTTTTCTGTCCTCTCAATAAACCCTGCTTTCAAATAATAATAATAATAATAATTGCCAACTATGTATTTTGTATTGTATCAGTATTTTCTCCATTGTGATTTTAGGAAATTCTAATAAATATATGCTGAAAAAAGTCAATGAAAGATTTATAAATAAGCCATGCTTTTCAACTTGCAGTATTTTTACCGCCTTTGCTTACTGAAAATTCTGGAGAATATATGTATATAATTGCATATAATTTCATTATATTATAAAATAATATATGATATAATATATTATCATATATATTATATATAATTTTTTGGAGAAAGTATTTTGATCTTTGGTAAATATTCAGGTAAAGTCTTATTAGAATCAAATCCTTTTAAAGATTCATTGAATATGATTAACTTCTATTTAAAAGATAGTAACAAAGGAGCTGACATTGCTAAAACTATGGCAACAGATTGTATGGGAATTGAAAACTTTTTAACTGATATTTGTAATAACTTATAATTCAATGATGAGTACCTTTGGAAACTATGGTTCATAAAATATAACAAGACTCAAGCCTGAAATCTGTAAATAAATCAGTCTTATTTAATGTGGCTAAGATACATTTTTAATAACTGAAAATCTCCTCGTGATTTTGGACTATATATACTATTTAATTCAAAGATATCACAAGCAAAATTCAATCTTATTTTGACTACCTAATGGACCCAGTTTCTTCTATCATTTCTGGTGCTGGTGAGAAAGCCTTTTTTTTTTTTTAATAAACTACTGGATAAAGACTAGAAAATTCACAAACATTTCAAGACATAGAGTAATAGCTTCCATCCATTTCTTGATGTTTCCTTCAGTCTCCCTCTAATCATGTCCATAGAGATCATGTTCAAAAAGCATTTGAAGATGAAATGAGGAAGTGAAGATAGGAACACTTTGACAACTTATTTTCTGAGATTAAGAATAAAAATAATGCTCAAAGACATAGCAAGTGGTGCCCCTTTGTTCATTTTTATGCATACAGCAAAACAAAATTATGTAAAACATAGACACATAACAAGAATTGTTTGTTAAAAGACCAAGTACACTTTGCTTTTATTAGTGTCTGAATAAAACCCCAACAAAATACAGAGGATGATTGTGCTTACTAATCACAGAAAAATTCTCTCTTAAAAAAAGTCTGGTAATTAAATAAAGTCAGAGCAAAATAATCCCTTGCCAATATATTTTTTAAAAAAAACCTGTATGTTTTAGAAAAAATATTTTGATAGCAATAAGTTAAAACACAAAAGCAGATGGTTCATCAATTTTTTTTTTTTTTTTTTTTTTTTTTTGAGTTGGAGTCTCACTCTGTCGCCCAGACTGGAGTGCAGTGGCCGCTCCCGGCCACCGCAGCCTCAACCTGCTGGGCTCCGGCAATCCTTCCGCCTCAGCCTTCCAAGTAGCCGGAATTACAGGCACGCGCTCCCACGCCCAGCTGATTTTTTATTTATTGTAGAGATGAGGTCTTGCTGCCCAGGCGGGTCTCGAACCCACGGACTCAGGCAATCCACTCACCTCAGCCTCCCAAAGGCGTGGGATTACAGGCTGAGCCACCGAGCCCGGCTGGTTCATCAATTTTAAGAGAAAAAATGGCCAGAAGATTTTGTGTTTTTTTCTTGTCTTGTGTTTTCGCTATTTTTAAAACTATAGTAACCGAATATGGGAGCATGTCTCCACCTTTGACTTTAAGCATTAATTGTACTTTGGCATGTTCTCAGAACAGGCCAAGGTATACTCTTTTTGATAATGGTGTCTTTATAGAGGTGGCAAACCAAACTCATATAGCCTTTCTCTGCAGCAGGCAGAGCTGCCAGCACTAGAACCAGGTTTTAGAATTACTTCTTTCACCTTGGTTAGAATTACAATGACGGCTGTTAACCATGGCTAATTGAGAGTCCAATAAATAAAAAATGTCACTAATAGAGGGAAAGCAATGTTGCAGAATTCCTGTAAACACAGCTCTTGTAAAAAGCTTGGATAGAGAAAGCCAAAATGAGAAAGGAGATGGTTTGGACCCAAGCCCCAGGGATATTAAACTGCCATGACTGTTTTGAATTGATCTGGAATGGCTAGATAGAATAAGATTGGAAAAGAAAACCTGACAGTTTGTTCTATGGAGGCAGTAGAGCTGCCTGGCAGATGCCAAAACAACTCCTGGTATAAATGACTCCAATATGCTTGAGTCAAGACTCCAGAGAACACTCCGGTGCATTAGCCTTTGGCTCCAATGCCTGCTGTCAATCTTCCTACACAATATCACAGATCTTTTAAGTTGGCACTGTGCCTTGAACCTACTTGCTGACTTGTCTTTCAGTTTTCAATACTGTGACCAGCAACCCTTAGACAACAGAAGCTTGAAAGGACTAAAGCAGAACCAAACCCATATGCTAAATAACATGGGTAGTTTTCACAAATCTAACAAAATGAAATCGTTGAAACTGCCACAGGGATCTTACATTTCACCCTATTTTTAAAACAACAAAGATCTGCTTCACGGTTTATATTTCAGAAACCCTTTCCATCTACATTTCTGTAATGAACATATAAAGTATGTATTGTGGCGGGGTGGGGGGGGGAACCAGTTTCGGAAAGAGACAGAAAGAGAGAGAGAAGTTACAGCATCTCACACAAGTTGACAAAGAGAGTGAGTGCCAGGGCAGTGACGCAAATCCTGACCCTGATTCTATACTTCACGTTTCTTCCCCAGAAATGTTATGGTGTGGCTATAAAATCTAAACAGAAATCTAGACAAATACTGAGTCAGAAAATAACCAAAGCTAAAAATTGTCATGACAGCAAAACTTAAGCAACATACTTTTTTAAACACCAAAGTAAATATTTTAATGTTAATTTTAAAATGACTTTAAATTTTGTGTGTGTGTGCTTTTTCCAAAGGACTTGTGTCCCAGTTTTTTGTTTTTGTTTTTGTTTACCAAGGTAAAGTAAATCTTTCAAATTCTTTTTTTTTTTTTTTTAATTTTTATTTTAAAGATTTGGGATACAATTCAGGGATACATATACAAATGGTCATTGTACAGATAAAGTTTGGGCCTAACTTTGGACCCCACTTTGCCTGGTTTGAGATCAGGTACCCTTATTGATGTGTCTCCCCTCCCTCCCCTGGCAGTGTCCTGCTATTGCCAATTCCTTTCTTATAGTATTATGGTAAATGTTCAGGGTCCACTTCTGAGTGAGAACATGTGGTGCTCACTTCTTTGTTTATGTGATAGATCAGTGAATATTACAGACTCTTAACTCCACAAACATTTTTCTTCCAGTGACTCTTTTCCATCATGAATCCAGTAGCCTCCATGGTAAGATACCTTTACCCTACACATTCACTTTCTTCTCTTTCTTACCTGTCCTGCATCTAATCCTTTATCGATCCCAAATCATCTTTATTTGCCTAATCAACCCTATTTTACTCTGTTTTCTTCCACCTTTTTGATAAAATATATACCCTCCCCCCAAATGACCTACATAAAGTGTTATTTACAGATAGAGAACAGAAGCACTTTATCTGGATGTTTTGGAATTAGTAGTTTTCATAGCTTTACATACTTCCCACCGGCATTTCATCATTTGGGAGGAAAGACCAGTAGTTACAAGCATATTTCCTTCCAATTGCCTTTTAGAAATTCTTTCAACTTTGTCCCCATTCCAACCTATCTCTTTTCATTACCCAGGTATCAGTTAAGGTATAAACAGGGAGAAAAATTATGCCATGTAAAACCTGGGCTTTTTCTAGTTTTAGCATCTCTACTCATTTTCTATCAAAAAGATGCATCTCAAAAACAAACATAAAAGGCTTTAACTTCCCTGTACTGAATTGTCCAGGCTTTATTGAAAAAAAAAAAAGGCTGCCATTTGGTAAGCAGTAGTCTTACAAGTAAAGGCAAATAATACACACATATAATAGAGCAATGCTAGTTTTTATGGTAAATAACAACAGGAATTTTAGCCATTAGAATAATTACTCACAGATATAAATACTATAGTGAAGAAATGCTAAGATCAACTAGTGCTCTAGGTGTATTAGAAACATTAAATTACTTATATATCATGAAAGGATGTGATGAGCCCAGGAAAATTGAGCTATTGAAAATAAATCACATGTTCTCACTCATAAGCGGACCTTGAACAACTATTATCACGCTATAAGAAAGAGATTGACTACTGGGAAACTGTCAGAGGGGGTGGGGGTGGGATTGGCAGTATTGGAAAACTGCCGGGGAGGGACACACCTCATCATCAAGGGTACCTGCATAATGAACATTTGTATACCTAATCCTGAATTGGACTCCACATACTTAAAATTAAAAATTTAAAAAAACCTGATACCCTTATACTGTATACATATCACTAATTCAAAATTTATCTCTGAAGGGATTACTCAGAAGCTATCACAGGATAAACAACACTGGTTTATAGTTTAAAAAAAAAGAAAGAAAAGAAAGGTAAGATCTCATGTTGAGAGTGAGATTAGCAAGCACATGTGCTATTCACTAAATTGATTCTTTATGTTATGATCTCAAAAAGCATTTTAAAGTTCTGTGCTTCTTCAACGATGTGATGTTTTCATTTAGGGCAGCTTTCAGTGGTTTCATGAAGGTTGATGATTATCTTTAATTTCTTAAATATCACAGCTAAAAGAGTATTAGTCCTCTATGGTAGACTTGATTCCTGTTGTTATGATCCAAAATATATATTTGGATCCAAAATATATATTTGAAAAAGACATAGCTAACTTTATGAATCTAGACTTAACTGTGCATGGCTCATTTACAAATAATACATAAGCGCAGAAATTTCTTTCATTTGCCAAAGCAGCATTAGTTAATGTCTAAGGTATTAGGAAGCCAGGCTGAAGGAGCTGTTCTTCAGTTGTTTGATGCTGCTGCCATCAAACAATTTTTCATAACTTGCTGAAAATCAAATAGTACAGTAGACACCTCCTCCTTCATCTCTCCTATAGAACGGAAGCCATCTAAAGGAGACAGGCTGTCTTACATCTGGGTGTGGCATTGTGAGCCATGAATATGAATGCTATCAATTCTCTTTCCACACACTCCTTCTGCTAACATTTAGTAAATCACTTAAAGAAATATATTTCTAAGTAGGATTTGCAAATACTAATTCTGTTTTTCATTTAATGCAATCAGCTGTTCTCCCCCAATAATAAGTACAATAGCAAAAGAGCATTTACCATATATGAGCTATTCTTCTATGTATCTTACATATGCTACATCATATAATTCTCACAATGTCAGACATTATCCCCATTTCATGAATGAGAAAAAATAAGGCAACGAGAATTTAAGTAACTTCCCCAATGTTTCACAAGTTCCCAATGGTCTTCAAGCAATCTAGTTCCTGAAGTAGTTTATTTGACTTTTGTGGTAAAATGACCTTGAATCCTGAGCTATTAAATGTGAGGATATACTAGAAGAGTTCTTATGGAAATTCCTGCAAAGTTCTCAAATTTAAACTTTATAGCATTCTATTCTGTAATGGGTGTGAAGGCTTTATAGTGTTCTGTAGTGGGTATGAGTGAACTGATAAACCAGATTATATACATGATTAGACATTAGGATTTTAAAAAGTGCTACACCATATTGGTCTGTGTTTAGGCAATGCAATTAAATGAATATTATCATGAACAAAGGTATTTTCTGAAAAGGTCACTTTCTCTCAGTTTCTTAAGAGGTTCATCATGGAACACAGTCTATGATAAAGATAGATCTAGATTCTACTTATTTTAAGTGTGACTTTATTTATATATGAAAACCTAGTCTTTACACAGTCCTTTTCTAAACTGAATGTGCCTTCCAAAATTGTTTTTAAAATATCATGTAGATAGAGTCATTTTTAGAAGGTTTTTATTTAATGCACAGGTGGTAAGACATTTAGTGTTATTAACACATGACATGCTCTTGTCATGAAAACCTTTTGTTCATGGCGCTACAAAATAAAAAATGCTACAGTACCAAAGAAATCAATCATATTAGTCATCTAAATGGGGATAGGAGAGAAGAATTTATGGAAGTACTTTATAAATATGTTACTTTATAATTTACCCAGATCATTCCATTTTTCATATCTAAGTAATGATACAGAAAGCAGTTAAGAACCAGGTAGTCAGAAGAGGTTGTTCTAGAATATCTAACAAAGTTTCATGGAAAGTAAAATTCTTGACTAGTTTTATGTTAGCCAAAGATATGTGTTAAATTATGAATAACATGAATAATTAGAGATAAGGAAACAGGTAAAATTTTTATCTGATAATATTAATATGCTAGAGAGATGAAAATTTATCTTTTACATTGTAATATACAATGTAAAATAAATAATTTTATCTTCCATGGTCTTGTAAAGTAAAAGCTTTATTTTAACTTCTCAACTGCAATAGTAAATTAGCAGTCCGTTTGCATTCAAAATTCCCTAACTTCTTAAAAAAGAGAGCACATTCCTAGATCTCTACTAAAAAATAACAAAAACATGTGTTTTTTCTTGCCAGAATGTGCACTTCGGTAATTTTTGTATTATCCAACATATAATTGAATGTATTTACAGGTTGAATTGAACTGTCATGATTTGGGGTGGTGAAAGATTTATAACAATATTCATCAAATATGAGTTAACTGAGGGGCCCTTTAAAAAATAAAAGCAAAATTAAATTACAAATTATTACACATTAAATTATTTTTAAAGCTTAGTAGAATTGGAAAGGTGTGATACTTTTCTTTTTCTTCATAGTATTATGGCCATCATTCTTATAACAAAAGACAGGTTAACATGAGAAAAGCACAACAAATGTATTGGATTACAGTTTTATGTGACATTGGAGACTTCAGAAATGAAGACCCAAAAACCCAAGAAAAAAGCTACCAGTTTTAATGCTTAGATCTACTAGAAAGTAGACAGTCATGAGAACATGTAATTAAACAAAAGAGACGAATCTAATATATTAGACTAAATAGGGAAACCCAGCAAGAACTGCCTGCTCAGATTCTTCTCAGTCTCTCCATTTGACATTCCTTTCTCCTGAGTATGAGATAGAACCCCTTCTGGAATGAAGATCTTATGATCTACTTTCAGAAAATGTAGGTCAGATAATTTCTTTATGGACAGATCTTACACAGAAAGGTGAAGGAAATGTAAAGTAACACTTCTGGGTTTATGACTGGCTTTGGGTGACGAGTTGCAGTTTCTATCATCATCTTAGGAAAAAGGAATTTTAGTTTCTATGGCATGCTTTGGGGAATTTTTTTTTTTTTTTTTGAGTTGGAGTCTCACTCCGTCACCCAGACTGGAGTGCAGCGGCCGCTCCCTGCCACCGCAGCCTCGACCTGCTGGGCTCCGGCAATCCTTCCGCCTCAGCCTTCCAAGTAGCTGGAACTATAGGCACTCGCTACCACGTCCGGCTAATTTTTTTTTTTATTGTAGAGATGAGGTCTCACCAAGTTTCCAGGCGGGTCTCGAACCCGCGGGCTCAGGCAATCCACTCACCTCAGCCTCCCAAGGCGCAGGATTACAGGCTGAGCCACCGAGCCCGGCTGCTTTGGGGAATTAAAGGAGCAAAAGAGAAGGAGGGCAGAAGTAGATCCAAGAGAGACTTTTCTTGAGAATTTCAAAATGTCCTTTAATTCAAAGTACTCAACATGCTAGAGTGCCATACTTTGAAACATCGTTTTCTCTTCCCAACTGCTTCTAAATGAATACAATTCAAGCTAACAACTTTAATGTAATATGAGTACTGTTGTTTTGCTATAGTGGACTAGAGTTTACGACACAGACTGTATGAGTTTGATATATATCTACAACTATTTAAAGCTAACATTGGTTGGACATTATGAGTCAGGTATTGTTCTATATGGTTTGAGTTTATAGAGTAGTTTTTTTTTTCTTTTTCTTTTCTTTCTTTTTTTTTTTTTGAGTTAGAGTCTCACTCTGTTGCCCAGACTGGAGTGCAGTGGCTGCTCCCGGCCACCGCAGCCTCGACTTGCCGGGCTCTGGCGATCCTTCCACCTTAGCCTTCCGAGTAGCTGGAATCACAGGCACGCGCTACCATCCCTGGCTAATTTTTGATGTATTGTAGAGATGAGGTCTTGCCAAGCTGCCCAGGCAGGTCTCAAACCCCGGGGGCTCAGGCAATTCACTCACCTCAGCCTCCCGAAGTGCGGGATTACAGGCTGAGCCACCGAGCCCGTCTTATTTTTCAACGTGTACAATAATCTTATGAAAAAATAAAGTTATTTTCATATTTTTAAAAACCCTAAAGCAAGAAATCTTAATTCCTCAAAGTCACACAGTTAGAAAGTGATGAAGTAAGTTTAAAAGCTGGTTGTCAACAGAGCTCACTTTACTCTGAAACTGCCTCCAAAATAACTTGTTCATAACACTATTTCTCTCCACTACTGAGTATTATGCAGAGTTATATAGGGAAATAACTTGTTATTAGTGATTAAAACATAGAATATATTAGTTCTAACACACATAGAGGAGAAAGAACCTTTTTCCTTACCCTTTTAGGTGGTGTAGCTGGAAATTGTTAATTAAACTAACAAAACACAGAAAAATGGGAGAAAAGACATACAAATTTTATTTGATTTTAATATTTAAAATTTTTGTGTGCATGGAATTATTCATGGAATTGAAGTCCAAATTCATAAAGATGATTAAATTTGGGCTCCATATATACAATTTTAGCAAAGGGTGATAAACTGTGGAGATGTGATAAGAAAAAAAAAAAAGGAGTTCATTCTTCTATGGGCAGTAAATTGTGGAAAATCAAGTATATGGGGAAACCAATGAAAGACAAGAGCTATCTAGTGAGATTTTGTTTATGCAGATTTATCTTTGCACCATCTCCATCTGCAGTGATAATGATTGTTTCACTCTTCCTGATAGGAGAGTGAGAGACATCTTCACAAGGAAAAGTTATGCCCTGCTTTTAGGCAGATGGGAGAAGTTAGAAAGCTCTCTCTGTGTCTGTTTTTTCTCAATTGCTTCATCTAAAGCAGTTCTTATGCCAAAATAGCATATTTGGGGGTGGCATATTCTGATCTCCTTTAAATGGAAAACAGAATCTGGCTATTTAAAATAAAAGCATGGTATGTGATACAAACAGTACTACTGAGAGTGAAAGATCATCTTCTGGAGGGCCTGGGAGTTGCCTGTCAATAGTTTTTAAATGTAACAGTCATCCTTAACCATGTAGAAATATGAAGAGTCCTAGTTACTAAGAATTATTTCCTTTTCTTTAGAATATATTACATACTTGGTGCAAGAAAGAAAATATAGATTACTAGATACTGATATGATTACTATTTAGGTGTATGATTATCATATGAGTAAGACAAGATAAAGAGAGAAAACCATCTGGACAGAATAACGTACAACAAAAATACTTAAGTGCACAAAAATTTCTTACAAAAAAGGAGTAATAAAGTCCACAGTACCAGTCACCATTATATGGCCAATCATCTGGAAGAACAGTTGGTACAGAAAATTTACCAACCCACAGGCATTAGTCAGAGCTGGCTCACATTGTAGCCAGAATGTGGCTCATGGTATTTGCATTTGTTTGAGGTGACACAAGCTGTGGTTAGAAAAAGAGATGTCCCAAGCTGCAGACAGTTTCTGGACTGTCATACTTAGGGCAAAACAAATAAATGTAAAACAAAGGCATTAAATTGCTATACCTATTTTCACATAACTGATTTGTGGATTTAACCAGTGTCTATGGCACACTTATCCCTTTGGATGCCCACACAACTATCTGTCCAGCAGAAGAATTGAATACTTTCAACAACAGTGATTTTTTTCCCCCCAAAACCTGATTATGCCTTATTTGTTATTATTGTAAGTACTTAATTTAATTAAGTTAAATGTTTTCAACCTCACATAAAAACGTTTAATATTAAATTGTGAAAAGACTGTGAAAGATTAGAAAAAAAGGAAAAAATTCAACTTGTCGCTCAGAGTCCTTTTAAAATATAAGTTTATATTCTAACGTAAATAAATCCAAACTGAAAATGTAGATTTCATCACTATAGATTATATAAAAATGAACTAAAATTAAAGCACTACTGGGCATTCATTGACATTCTCACAAATAAATAAACTTAGCATGCTTGAAGTTACACTAAATATGTACATCATAATGTATATGTATGCACGTACTTAAGGGAGTATATATTAAAGTTTAAAAAGTGTAATATTTATATATTATAAAATATGTTGAAAAGTCTAACTACGTTTATTACTTCTAGTTTCTGTTGGGTCTGTCAATTTAACTTAGTGAAATAAATGCAATGTATCATAAATATTCCCATCATATGGTTTGTGCATTTTGAATTGCAGGTAACAGATCACAGATTGTGCTTCACCACTAGTTTACAATGTTCTGTCTTTTACCCCATTACCACAGTCATGGTAATTGGAGGCCACAATCTATCTTATAAAGTTAAAGTCTACTGCATGGATTCTTCTTTTCTAGAGCAAAAAAAGAAAAGAAAAACATATTTATTCTGTTGCATAAGATGTTTCAGATTTTCAAAGCAAAATCTGATAATTCAGAGATTATACTCCATTATATTTAGAAATAAAAGGAAAATGTAGTTTTCTCAACAAAAGTGAGATATTTTGTATAATTTGATATGAGAAGAAAGAATACTACCAATACATTGAGCTTTGTGTTAAACCCTCCTTATATCAAAAGATAGTAATATCATTTAAAATACAACTATATCATTTAAAATTATTCCATTGTCCATAAGTTGTCCCTGCAAAATAAATGAAAAGAGTTTAAAGGCACACCTTTTAATTAGAAAGAATTTCTAAATATGCCTAACTTATACCAGAGGAAAAATGTATTATTTAAAATGAACTGTTTAAATGAGAAAGCAAACATGTTAATTTATAAAGTCTTCCCCAAGAAGCTTGAGTCACTTGTGATGTATTATTTATGAACTGTCATGAGAAAAAAAACAGTATTTCTTTTTTTAGTTGAGTTCTTTGAAAGCAGTATTTTACACTGGATTACATATTGTGAGTTACGTAAGTTACCAAGTAAGGTTTTTTTCTTTTTCAGTATATGTCCTAATTAAACCATTTTGTACATAAAACATAATTTCTTTTTAGATTTTCCTTACTGTGCATATCTAACAATTGTGCTTAGATTTCATTTGATATAAAATCCAATATTCTTTTTTCAGTTATATACAGGTAACAGTTCCATGTAAATTATTTTTTCAAAGTGGAAAGCATATGACTTTGCCATATAAAAGTGCAGGATCAGGTTCTGGACTTTGCCACTTACTAGCTGTTCATTCCAAAACAGTTATATATCCTCTCTGGGTCTCATCATAAAAATATAACTCATACACTTTATAGCTGTTTTTGGTTGAATGTGCAATATTATGCCTATCCTAGCATGTGACAGACACCAAGAATTCAAGACTGTATTGCTATCTTCCTTTCTCAACCACTTTATCTTGGTCTTTATGTGCAATATTGCCTTACAAATAATACTTTTATTTTTCAAGTACAAATTATGTTATTATTGCTGTCATAGTTTATTTTTTTCATCACCAATACCTATTTATCTCATTTAAAAATCTCAAAGTATACTTAAAAGAATAGTTATCTATTTCAATCTTTTTATTTTTCTGTCAAAGGAATAGAGTACCTATAGCCACATAAAAATACATCAGGATCAAAAGACAAAACTCAACTTGGAAAATGAAATCCTCTGCCTGGTCAGGTTTTCTATGAGAATTGAATAATTTTATTAAGACCAGCAAGGGTTTATTTAAAAACACTTTCCACCTTCAGTGGCTTCCGATAGCTATCAAACATGAAAAACCTTCTCAAAAGATATTATTACTTGGACTTGTAGGTGGAAAATGGTGGTGGAGCCAGTGTGAGTGTACAAATGTCTGTGTGAGTTGATGTGCAACAGAGCACATGGATGGTGGTATAACTGGACACATGAGTGCCTGACTGACTGGGGAATTGAGAGTTGATGACAAGGGATCTCCACACAGGGTGGCCACTACTATTCCTGCTTGGACCCTGGCATTTCCCATAAGGCAGGGCAGAGTATCATTTTTCCAAAACAAAGTAGATCATCCTAAGAAGAGGTAGTAGAAGGCAGCAACCCCCTGCCACCCAGAATCGTTACCACTGCCTCCAGTGCCAGGATAGTCTGCAAGGTCAGTTTAGCAGAAGCTGGAATCCAGAGACTGTGACATTTACTGGGGAGGGAGCAGACTCCCCTGACCTGCATGTGCAGCTAGAAGTGTAGTCTCTAGAGGAACTAAGCAGCTAACCTAAGGTCTGGGCACAGAAGTACTCCAGGGTGGCCTCCATGGAACAGCAGAACTGCATCTTTAGACTGGAGGGCTATCTCTGTGTTGCTTTGGGACAGCTCTATACAAACTCAGAGAACTTCACCCCCAGGGAACAAATCCAGGTGGGTAATGGTGGATGCAGAGCCCCAGATGAACTCCCTAAGCCAAGTGCTGGTGATAGATGCATGCTGAGGAGAAAGGTCTAACTGGAGAAGAAAACTGGTGAGTGAGTGCTGAACTGGCACCCCCTCACTCCCAGCAACAAATAAAAGAGATCAGGAGGCAGGGTACAGACTGGAGGCACCCTTCTCCCATGATGAACTGGATACCATGGGAACTGTGACCATGATGGAAGAAAAAGGGAAGGAAAGAGAGTCTGGGAGATGATACTGAGACAAGGCACCTTCCCTACCTTCCCTGTGCTGGCTATCAATCACAGGCAGCAGGGGGTGAAGATTACAACATCTCAAGTTTCAACACAGAGAACCTACAATCATAGGTAACAGACTTGCAGTCATAGAACTCACCACAAGAGAAAGCTCCCCTTCTCTCAAAGAGTCACAGTAAAGTTGAGAAATCACTACCAGTGGTTTGTTTGTTGTTGTTTTTGTTTGTCTTTTCTTTTAAAGTTTGTTGTTTGTCTGTATGTTTGGTTTGTTTATTTGTTTTCTCTTTTCTTTCCTTTTTTTTTTTTTTGTCTCTTTTTTCTCTCTCTCCTTTTTCTTTCTCTCTTTTCTCTCCTTTTTCCCTTTCTTTTTTGCCTTCTACTCTATATTGGACTCAAGGGCTATATAATTGTCCCCACTGTAAGGTCATATTGTGTGAAGATGGAGAGCAGGTCTCAGGTGGCTCATTCACCAGATGGTGAGCATTGTGACCCATCAGTAGGTTCTGAATCTTTGCAGTCCTTCCTGCACTCCTCAATAGGTGCTCAAAATTGTAAAGAGATAACACAATGCCCCACTCCAGCCTTATTTTATAATCAAACAAATCCAGAGGCCCAGCTAGGGAAGGACAGGAGATAGAGCATCAACAGAAGGGATTTCCTCTGTTTCACACTTAGCAATGGAATTAAAATGTGAAAGATAATAGAACTTCCACAAATGGGGAAAAACCAATGAAAAATCCCAGAGTCCCAAAGAGAGAGTGCCTGAAAGAACAACTAATGGAGCACAAACAAAGATTATCTCTGAAAACAACTGTACCAGAGATCATAAAATGGATGGATACAATGAATAAGTATCAAGAAAAGCAAAGGCTGAAACTAAATGAAATTACAACAGAGTTGGACAAACTCCAGAAAGTGTATTTGGAAATGGAAATAAAGAACTCCATCCAAGAAATACGTAATAAACTGACAAGCATAGGAAGAAAAATTGACTAAGTAGAAAAAGAATCTCAGATCAAAATATGGAATTAACTCAATTTGTTAAGAATATAGAAAAAAACTTAAGATGAGAGGATCAACTTTCCAACAGATGGGTGATTTTTATCAAGAAGTCATACCCACATCTGATTGGTATCCCTGAAGCAAAAATAGAAACAGAAAAAACCTTGGAACAAACATTCCATGAGGTCATCCAAGAAAATTTTCCTCATTTTGCAAGAGAAATGACTATACAAGCAAAACATATTCAGAGAACCCAAGCAAGACATCTTTTGAGAAGGAAACCACTAGACACATAGTAATTTGCCTACACAAAGTAGATATAAAAGAAAAAGTATTCTAAATTCAGGCAGAAAAAAAGGTCAAACTACTACTGGAGAATGCCAATCAGAATCACTCCAGACCTATCTGCAGAAATACTAAACGCCATAAGGGACTGGATTCCAATCTTCAACATTCTCAGAAATAAACCATTTCAATTCAAAATATTCTACCAAGCCAAACTAAACTTCATCAGTGATGGATAATTAAAATTGTTCCCAGACATTCAATATTTAAGAGAATATGCTGCTTCCAGACCAGCTCTACAGAAAATGCTTTAAAAAGTGCTGTACACAGATGAAAAAAGAAACAAAAGAAAGACCATCTACTTCACAGAAGTGCAAACAAGCACAAAACCAACAAAGCATACAGCACACCCACAAAAATGAAAACACACACATATATTAATCCACAAGCTAAAAGAAAATAAAATAGCCTTATTAGAGCCTTATGACAGGGACACATTTTCACATTTCAATAATCAGCCTGAACATGAATGAACTAAATGCACAAATGAAAAGACATAGAATGGCAAACTGGATAAAAAATCATGACCCAACTTATGCTGCCTTCAGGAAACTTTTTTACAAAAGACACTCAGACTCACAGTTAGAGGATGGAAAATGTACTTTCGAGTGAATAGAGAAAAAAAAGGCAGGAGTTGTGATTCTAATATAAAAAAAAAACAGCCTTCAAACCATCAAATTTAAAAAGGATACAGAAGAACACTACAGAATAACAAAAGGCTCAATCCATCAGCAAAAAATATCCATCTTAAATATATATGCACCCAACACAGGAGTACCAGTATTTATAAAGAAACTACTAAGTAAACTAAAAAAGAATATTGACTCTAACACAATCATAACAAGGGACTTAAATATCCCACTCACAGTCCTAGATAGATTATTGAGGCAAAATATCCATAAGGAGATCTGGAACCTCAAATTAACACTTGACCAAATAGACTTAATAGATATCTACAGAATATTCAACACTATTACCACAGAATATACATTCACTCATCCCACACAGAACATACTCCAAGATTTACCACATCCTCAGTCATAAATCAACCATAAACAAATTCCATAAGATCTAAATACTGCATGCACTCTCTCAGACCATAGTGGAATAATAATCATATCACCACCAACAAGATCTCCTCAAAACACACAACATCATGGACACTAAACAGAAAACTGCTAAACAACACCTGGGTCAACAAAGAAATCAAGACAGAAATTATAGATTCTTGGAAACAAATGAAAACAAAGACATATCTTACCAAAATCCCTGGGAAGTCATTAAATCAGTACTAAGAGGGAAATGTATAGTTATATGCATACACATCAAGAAGATAGAAATATCTTGAGTTAACAGCTTAACAAATCACCTAAGGGAACTAGAAAGGCAAGACCACCAAAATCCTAACTTCATTGGAAGAATCCAGATTACCAAAGTAAAAGTCCCCAAAAACAGAACACAGAAGACAAAAATATCATAGAAAAAAATCAACCAAACAAAAAGTTGGTCTTTGAAAGGATAAACAATGTTGAGGAACTCCTAGTCAGATTGACAAAGAAAAAGAAAAAAAACAAATAAACACAATTAGATATGTGAAAGATTAAATCATAACTGACCCCAATGAAATGTAAAAGATTATTAGAGATTACTATGCACACCTGCATGGAAACAAACTTGAACACCCAAATGAAATGGAAGGCTTTCTGACATCACACAATCTGCCGTGTTTGAAACAAGGAAAATCTGCAACACTAAACAGAACAATAACCCAGGAAATTGATTCCATCATAAGAAAACTACATACAAAAAAACAAGAGCCCTGTACCAGATGGCTTTCCAGCAGAATTCTACAAAACACACAAGGAAGAGCTGATACCAAATGTATTAAAAAGTATTCCAGGCAATCAAGAAAAATGGTTCTCTCCCCAAATTATTTTATGGAGCTAACATCATACTGACACCCAAACCAGGCAAAGATCCAACAAAGAAAGAAAACTACAGGCAAATATTCCTGATGAACATAGATGCAAAAAATCTTAACAAGATTCTAGCAAATCAGATCCAGTATTACCTCTCAAGTATTATCCACCACAACAAAGAAGATTTCATCCCTGAAATGTAGGGCTGGTTTGTCATCTGTAAGAAAAAAAAATGTAAATAAATACATAAACAGATGTTCAAACAAGAACCACGTGATTACATCATTAGACACAGGAAAGACTTCTGAAAAAATGTAGCATCCATTATTGATAAAAACCCATGAACACCCAGACATAGAAGATATATACATCAAAATAGTAAGAGTCATCTATGGTAAACCCACAGCCAACATATTGCTAAAAGGACAGAAATTGAAAACATTTCCCCTGAATACTGGAACAAGAAAAGGCTGCCCACTCTCATTCCTCCTGTTCAACAAAGTGTTGGAAGTCCTAGCTAGAGCAATCAAACAGGAGATGAAAATCGGGGTTATACAAATAGGAAAACCCTGTCATAAATCAGCCCTCTTTTCTTAAGATATGACCATATACCCGTACAACTCAAGGCAATCTGTTAAAAATCTCCTTGCACTGATAAAGAACTTTGACAAAGTTTCAAGGTACAAAATCAACATGCAGAAGACACATTTTTACACACAAACAACAGGCAGAGAATCAAATAAAAAGCAAAATCCCATTCACAATAGCTATCAAAAAATTAAATAGCTTGGCATCTTCCTAACCAGAGAAGTGAAATAACTTTACAATGAAAACTACAAAACACTGCTCAAAGAAATAAAAAAAAAAAAACCAAAAGCAAATGGAAAAATATCCTATGCTCATGGATTTGAAGATCAACATCATTAAGAAATCCATACTACCCAAGGCATTCTACAGATTCAACACAATACTTATTAAATTACTAACATCATTCTTCTCATTCCTGGAAATGATAATACAGAAATTCATATGGAAACTAAAATGACCATGAATAACAAAAGCAATCCTCAGCAAAAGAAACAAAGTGGGAGGTATCACACTTCCACACTTCAAACTTTAATAAAAGTCTACAATAATCAAAACAGCCTGGTATTGGTACAAGAACAGGTATATAGACCAATGGAACAGGATAGAGATTCTAGAAACAAAACCTCAGTTTCTTAATAAACTCATCTTCTACAAACAACCACTGAGGAGAGGAGAACTTATTCAGTAAAAGGTACTTTAAAAACTGCTGGCCACATGCAGATGATTGAAACAGGACCCCTACCTATCACCACATACAAAAATCAACTCTAAATGAATCAAAGACCTAAATGTAAAACCTCAAACATTAGGAGTCTTAGAAAATGCAGGAGACACCTTGATGGATATTGGAATAGGCAACCAATTCTCGATCAAAACCCCAAAAGTCCATGCCTTAAGAGATAAGATAGACAAGTGGAACCTCATTAAGTTGAAAAGCTTCTGCCAAAGACACCATCAAGAGAGTGAGGAGACAGCCCACAGAGTAGGAAAAATATATTTGCCAACTGTATATCTGACAAAGGTCTGGCATCTCATGGTCTACAAGAAACTCAAATATATGGAAAAGAAAAAAAGAAAACAAGCAAACAGCCCTATTAAAAGTGAGCAAAAGATATGAATAGACACTTATCAAAAGAAGACTTATGAGCAGCCAATAGATACATGAAAAAATGCTCAGCTTCACTAATCATAAAGAAATACAAATCAAACCACACTGAGCTACCACCTAACTCCAGTCAGGATGACCATCATTAACAACTCAATAAACAACAGGTGCTGGAGAGAATGTTGGGAAAAGAGAATGCTTCTACACTGTTGGTGGGAGTGTAAACTGGTACAATCTCTGTGGAAAACAATGTGGCAATTTCTAAAAGATCTAAAAATTGACCTTCCAAATGACCCAGCAATCTCTCTTCTGGGACTATACCCAGAAGAACTCAAATCATTCTACAAAAAAGATACCTGTGCATGCATGTTTACTGCAGCACTACTCTGAATAGCAAAAACATGGAGACAACTGTGCTGCCCATAGAAAATGGACTGGATTAAAAAAATGTGGTACTATCATAAAATATTATGCAGCCATAAAGAAAGACAAAATTATGAATTTTGCAGCAACTTAGATGGATTTTGAGTCTATCATACTCAGTGATCTATCACAGAAACAGAAAACTCAGTACCACATGTTTTCCCTTATAAGTGGACCTTGAACTTGTATCTTAATACTATAAGAAAGGGACTGGCAGTAGAAAGCCACTTCCAGGGGAGGCGAGAACATAACATCAATAAGGATACTTGATCCTAAACCAGGCAAAATAAAGACCAATGTGAGGCTCAAACTTCATCTGTATGTTGACCACCAATGTACCTAATACTGAATTGTACCCCACATCTTTAAAATGATAATTTTAAAAAGATATCATAACTTTACATCAATTAGAAATAGAAATAGATATGGAACTTTGAATGTTTTAAGTGTGTATATTTAAAAATATAGTTTTATTATATATGTATGTATACATATTTATAGCCTATATAATTTAAATCTTTTAAAATTATATTTTATATATGTAGGTATTTTCAATGTATTCATGTTGCATCAGTTCTATTATCATATTTTTTACTCAGAATGTTTAAGGTACAAAAGCAAATTTCTTGTACTTTTTAAAAACTAGGAGGCAGTTGGTAGAGAGTCTCTATTTGGTCAGTGCCCAAGATTTTTCATTCTATATAAATTTTTAATATTTTCACCTCCTGAACAATGTAGCTCTCATATGTTTACTCGTTGAAATTCACCCCAGTACACAATTATAAGTCAACAAAATAAAATGAAATTTTAATGAGTTGACATTATCAAAAAATATATAAATATTAATAACCAAATATTGAAACTAAGTTTTTACTGAACATAAGTTTTTCTCCTTACAAAGTAATCTTATAGCTCTCATGCTGCAAGTGGTAGGAAAAGAATTTTGAAAGATAGAACAGGTAATTGAGAGCTGACTGTGTTTCCATAGATACTGTGATTAATTACTGAGTACATTTCACTGCTCTAATTCCCTAAATGCAATTCTTAGTCCCATTGTATTGCTCCATAGCAATAAGGGCATGCTTTTATATATTTTGGTAAAACATATATGTCAGCATATATCCAGATGATTAGGACCTGAATGGATGTAGACAGGAACACAAGAAAGCTTAAGCTGTATTAAAAAAACAAAACCAAACCAAAAAAAAACCCAAAAAAACAAAAAAACAAAAAGCAAAAAAACATAGACTTCTTCCAGAAAAGTGGAGGAAATTCACTTCTCCTTATTCCTTTTGCTCAAGACAATAAAAATACCTGGACATCATATATAAAAAAACATACAAGACCCTGAAAGGTGAAGGAAAAAAAAAAAAAGACAGACTAGTCAGAAACTCTGGTGATGCTATAGATATATTCCTGGGTTTTCTTTTAGCTTCATATATCCTAGATTTGGAACAGCTGACAAAAATAATAATTCCAACAAAAGACTAATGTCACTAGCAAAGAATTGATCTCCCTACCTCCTCCAAAAGTTAAACAAAATTAGAAAATTACGAGTCTACTTCATCCAAGCACACACACACACACACACACACACACACACACACACACACACACACACACACATATAGTAGCCCAACCTCACTCATGCTATAAAAAAGGTTGATTAGAGAACCTAGGCTTTCACACTTACAAAGCTATAAGGAGGTTCCCTAATTACCCCACCAAATTGTTGTTCCAGGAAGAAACTTGGATTTTTATTCACATTAGAAGTGGGGGGAGGTAAAAATTACTCTTCTTGGTGTCAGTAGAAGCCATTTGTGGTTCCTGGACTTCAGCACTCACCTGATGGTCAAAAGGATAGTACCAAAATTGGCCAAGTAGGAAATTAAGATTTTCAGCATTGCCCTGAAGTTATGAGATAATTCCCTTCCTCTGCTGTGTAAGTAGAATCTAATTGCGTATCAATTTAATGAGACAATACCAAACCAAACCTTGTAGCCAGGGAGGTATCATAAAGCCTTATTATAGAGCAAGAACTCCTTACCTAGCTCAGCAATTTAAAAAAAAAAAAAAAAAGAGTATTGGGTTGATACATAAATCCATAGCATTTTTGCTTGCCCATGGAATGCAAATGTCACATGATGATTGACTGGTTCATTAAATTTGCCTATTTTTAGATGGACATGTGTGGATTATTGTGGATTAAAGCATTTAAATGGTCTTCATCAAAGCCCAGTGTTCTTCCTGAACATGGGGAATCACTCAGTTCAAAGTGACCCTCCGAAATGACAAAACATTTTCTTGCCATGCTTTCCCAGTGGCGTTCTCCTCATACACGGCACAAATGTTTTGAGCTGCCTTCTCTGCCTTTTACTCCTCTGATAAACTCAAACAGGATAATATGTTGGAAGTGTTCTTTTTTCCCCATTTGACAGTCCATCTTCTTTAGCCTATAAATAGCACTAACTTTCTTCAGATCTGGAATGCAAGGCATATTCACAAGCACAACATTATCGATCCAAATGACAAATTACAACAATAAACAAAATCCCAACACCGCAGTTGTTGCTGTGCCAAAAACAAATGCTACGAACTTATACAACAACTTAATAAGTGGAGACTTAGTGGTAAACCTGAACTTCTATCAATTGGAGATAATGTGGCAATTCTCTCTACCACTTCTGAGATGGATCAAAGTGGAATCAGAGAGAGCTGACTAAAAAAGTAGTTTTAAGCATAATCCAGAGTCTTATAACATAATACCCATAATTTCCAAATTTTGGTTAAAAATAAATGCCCCTTCTAACAAGATCAGAAAAATCACAAACCACATCTCAAAAAGACAATCACCACATACCAAAATAGATATTCCAAAAAAGAATTATTTTTAAAGATTTTACAGCAGCCATTATAAAAATGTTTCAACATATAATTACTAACACACCTGAACAAATAAAAAAAATGATCCCAGCATAGAAATAGAAGATATGAGCAAGAATAACTGAAAATTTTAGAACTAGAAAATTCAATAAACAGAGTAATAATACTCAATAGAAGGTCCCAAAAGTGGGATGGGGAAAAAGAGAAAAAAAAAAAATCAGTGAACTGAAAAACAGAACACTAGAAATCAATCCAAACATCAGATAATATTAAAAAGAAAAAGAAAAAAGAAATGAGCAGAGTCTTAGGTAGACATCTTTGGGATTATAAGCAAATATCTAACATTCAGGTCACTGAAATATTAGGAGAGAAGAGAGAGGACAGAACTAAAAATGTATTAATAATTGTTGAAAACTTCCCAGATTTTGAAGACAAAACTTACAGATTTAAGAATTTAAATCAACCCCAAACAAAATAATCATAAAGAAACCCATGACAAGTCACATCATATTCAACCTGAAAACTAATGACTATCTATCTATCTATCTCTCTATCTCTCTATCTATCTATCTATCTATCTATCTATCTATCTATCTATCTATCTATCATCGATCTAAGATGTAGAGAGAAATGATGTCTTAATTATAGCAAGCAAACAATGTGGAAGTTTTTTAAATCAGAAATGACAGACGTCAATAGAAAAATAGCATAGACTTTTAAGTCCTGAAAGGAAAAACTAAAGCCTGTACTTGTAAAATTTTATATCCACCAACAATTTCCTTCAGAAATGAAGGGTAAATAAAGACATCCTCTTATAAAGAAAAACAATGACAATTTTTTTTTATAACAGACCTACTCTAAAAGAATAACTAGAGAAAGTCCTCTAAATAAATAAAATTATATAGAAAGAAATTTTGTAACATTAGGAAGAAAGGAAGAACATAGTAGGCAAAAAATATGGGCAAGTTCAATAGACTTTACTTCTATTTTTTGAGATTTCCAACTTATATTTGGTAGTTGAAGTAAAAATTATAACACTGCCTGACATAATTCCAAATGTGTGTAGAGAAAATATTTAAAACAAGTTTAAGCAGAGAAGGATAAGTACAATTTCTAGATAACATCAAAAGATGTAAAATGATGTCACTAGTTAAAAAAAGCTATCTATGTGTAATGTAATACATTGATTAACCACTTAACAAAGTTATTTAAAAAAGGTTAGCAGCAGATTTCTCAGCAGAAGGCTTACAAGACAAGCAATAGTGTAATGGTGAATTTAAAGTGCTGAACACTAAAATTCCAGTCAAGAATATTGTAACCAGAAAAACTATTTCTGAGAAATAAATGATAAGACTTTTTCAAACCAAAAAAATTAATCACCAATAGCAAATGACTTAATCATGCTTTAAACATAACCTCTATAAAAAGCCTAAATGATGGTTAGAGAGCTTCCATATTGGTGAGTGCATTCATGTGCATGGACAGTGGTACACTCTAACTCTGTGGGATGGCGCTCCTGTACTCAAGATTGTTTTAATACCTTACCTATCATCTGACTGTTCATCAGTATTCTTTATAATATCTTTTTTAAACATGAATAAATATTTCCCTCAGTTGCGTGAACCATTCTAGCAAGTTGTTGAGCCTATGGAAGGGGTCTTGGGAACCAGTGAATATACAACTGAGTGGTTAGAAGTATGGATGGTCCAGACTTGCAATTGGAATTTAAAGTTAAAGGGTAGTACTCTTGTGGAGTTGAGCTTTTAACTTGTGGGGTTTGAGATAACCTCAGGTAAACACTACAGTAATTGAATTGATCGGTGGACTCAATTGCTTCACCCAGTTACTCTCTAAAGAGTTGGAGAGTTGGTTGTTAGGTGAGAAACAAACTCACATATTTGATTTTAGAAGTATTGTGAGTAAAGTAACAGTTTTCTTTGAACACTAAATATTAGCAAGAATGCAAAGAAACTTGCTCATTCATACATTTCTAGTAAAAAACAAAATGGCATGGCCAATCTGGAAAATAGTTTGCTATTAAAAATCAAAACAAAACATGAAACTACCATATGATCAAGCAGTTGCAACTTTGTGCATTAATCCCAGAGAATGAAAATGTATGTGTATAAACACACACACACACACACAAAATTATGTAAGAATATTTATAGCAGTTCTATGTGTAATAACCAAAAACTGGTAAAAGAAAATGTTCTCTTGTTCTCTTCAATGGATGAATGGTTAAATTATGGTATATTCATACCAGGGAATACCAGTCAGAAATCTAAAAAGATGAACTACAGATGTGCACAACAATCTGGTTGAATCTTCAAAGAATTGTGGTGACTGAAGTAAACAAATTATACTAGTTTTATAAAATATGATTACATTCATGTGACATTCTGTCCATCAATTCTTATAAAAGTAGATTGGCAGAGTGCAATAATTCTCCTGTTCATTTTATGAGACTTTTTATCTACAAATTTTATTATCTTGAGTAGGAAAATGATTAGGTAGGCATCCTTCCAGAAAGTGCCTGAAAATGTCCACCAAAAAAATAAATCAAAGAAGAGTAAGTGAAATAGCAATTGGATAGGTCACTTTCAATAAGCAGAGCAGGAGTTTGGGCTCCTGCTTTCCACTGGTCCCCGTTACCCCAACTCTCCACTTTAACACACACATACACACACAACACACACACACCTTTATATCTTCCATACCTTAGTGAGAGATACTCCTCTGGTTAACTTAACTCAGACAGAAAAAGATACTTGTGATGAATTCTAATGATTTTATGATGTCTTGTCATTCATTTTAAATATGTTTTACTTTCTCATGCCAGAAGCAGAACTCAGTTACCCTTGCTACTGTTGCCAGTTCTATACTCCTCCCCATTCCACAATGTGATCAATAAAAATATCTGCCTCACACAACTTCTTCCTGGTGACCACTTCCTTATGGGACAGCTATATACAGTTTACTTGACTGGTTTCACTGACCCTCACACCACACATAGAATATGCAGAAATGCCACAGCTACTATTTTTCAGTTACAGCATGATCTTTTGGACTCCTGCTTCTTGCTCTAAATCCACCAATTAAAACTCTCCATGGGAAACCTGTTTGAATAACACTCTGAACCCAGTAAAGGAATTGGCCCATCACTGCCTTTCTCTCTCTCTCTCCACATGTTCCCTGACCTCCATGTGTGTGTGGCCTCCCAGCATGCTGAATAGCCCCTAGGACCTGTAAGTAATAAAATCTTTATTTCTATCTTGTGTCTCTCCTAATCACTGGAGGAATTCTTTCTATTTTAAAAATCCTAAATCAAAGCAATATTATCACCAAATAAGAACTCCACTAAAAAAATCAGTTATGAAAATGGGTCAAAAACCAAGTTTGTGTTTATTCAAGGTAATGATTTCTCTTCTTAGGATTATTCTTCTTACAATCCACTTTCAATAGGGCCGTGTAATAAAATATTTGTTTTAAAAACTTATTTAAAAGAACATTGATGCAGAGCTTAGTACAAGCCTATCAATCCTCTAAGCACTGTAATAATAATTAATTTTCATACAAACTCTATGAGGTAGACACTATTATTATTCTCATTTTATAAATGAGATAACTGGTGGATAGAGTAATTAAGTAACTTAACCTAGTCATTCAACTAGTGAGATGTAGAAATGAGATTCTATTCAAGTTGCCAAGCTTCATTATCTGTGCCCTAAGCCACTTCACGAAATCGATTAGAAATTCACTGTTGATAATAAAGAGACTGTATTAATATATTTGTCCTTTGTCATATATAGTTACTTTCAATTTTAAAATTCTGAAAGATAAAAATAATTTATAAGATTCTAAAATACTGTTACATAGTACATATAATGACTGACATTTTAAAGATTGTCTTTCTTATAATTTAATATAATTCTGCAGAATTTAATATCAATATTAACATAACAACATTGGGTATTATTATATACAAAACATGTGCTAGACACTTCATATATATTATTTCATTAATATCTATCATAACTATGAAATAATGATTAATATTCTCATTTTATCTCTGAGTAAATTATGATGAATTAAGGTTCTCTGGAAGTTAAGTCTAATTCTGCCCAGTTTCAAAGCTCATGTGCTTTGGTTTTTAAATAAAACGTATTAAATCTTCTATGAGCACTGACTTTAATGGTTCCAATTTGTCATTTAGAAGACTGGAAACAGAAAAATATTCCCATTCATTTTTCATTTTTGAATAATTTCTATCAAACTTCTTATTGTGATTAGGGTCTACCATCAGATCCCACACCTAAGTCTATGTATTTCTAGTCAGAAAATAAAATAAATTATTTTGTTTGTTATTATGTGGGGGCAAACATGACCCTATCTTGAATGCCAATCCACCTTCCTGACATCTGATTAATCTCAGTGCTGGAATGCCTCCTAATTTCTACTTTATTTACTGTCCCTAGTGTACAAATAAGTACTTAACCAGAAATCATACTCTTAGAGCAAAACAACCTTGATGTTATCATACAAATTAGAAGTTATGTCTCACATAGCATTCTTGCCTGTTCTGGAAGATGGCCTCTAATTGTATGTATAGAGCACATGTGTCTTTTTAAACAGTATATAATTCTTGGGAATTATATATTGTTTTATAATTATATATAAAACTGTTTTATAATTACATATAAAACAGTATATAATTCTTTTAAAAAGCACATGTGTCTTTTTAAACAGTATGTAATTCTTGAGTAATGATGTAGAAATATACCTGTTCTGATAGTGTGCAAGACTATGTTTCTGTTGGTAAGTTCCTCTGCCAATAAACTGAATCTTTCTCCCTCATTGCTTGGTTTCTTGGCTTCTTCTGCATTTGAAGGTCATTTTGAATATCTGGCCCTTTTATGAAACATACTAATATTTTTCTGCCTGCAAAACATGTTTAGGTAAATTGGTAACTGCGTAAGAAATTACAGCACCAAGAGCAACATCCAGCAGAAAATCAAAAAACCCAATCTAACCACTCAAAAACTAAAATTATCAGGTATAGGGTACATAAATAATATATTGTAAAAAAAGAAAGAGAGTCTTAAATATATAAAAAAAGAAAAACTATTTGGAAAATGAATACCAAGCATAACTATCAGAAATAAAAATACATGCCAGGTGCAATGGTTCATACCGTAAATCCCAGTACTTTTGTAGCTCAAGATAGGAAGATCATTTGTTGCCAGAAGTTTGAGACCAGCCCAGACAACAAAGACTCTATCTGCTAAAAAACAAAACAAACAAACAAAAAAAAAACAATAGCTGGGTAAGATGGTGCTCTCCTGTAGTCCTAGAAACGCAGAAAACTCAGATGGGAGGTTCTCTGGAATGTAGAAGTTTGAGGCTATAACAGTTATGAGTATTCTATTGCACTCCAACTCCAGCCTGGGTAATAGAACAAGACCTTGTCTTAAAATAAATTTATAAATAAATAAATAGCAGTGAACAGTTTAACTCACTGGGTGCTATTTAACAAACTATTATTAACTTTTGAAAATAAAATGTGTAAGATAGACTGAAACAATTATCCAAAAGTTACTCTAGAGATACAAAGACATGTGCAGACAGTGAGATGGTAAAAGATATTTAAAACAAAGTGACAAAATCTAATTGAAGTTTCAAAAAAGAGGAAAGGCAAAGTAGTAAGAAATAATAACTATGGCTTTCCAAGAACAAATTAAAATATCATCCACATTTTATAGAGCCTGTCAACAGCAAAGCAAGCCTGGACACAGTGAAACTGCAGAACATAATCCTAGGTGGGCTGCTTTCTATTTTGATTGTTCAAGTGCTTATGTGATTTCATTGCTAAATGTTTTAAATATCACTGCTGGGCATCATAGTAATGACCTTTAGATGAAACAGATCTAGGAAACTTTCCGGTTGTTGTAATTAATTTGTGAAATATTAAAGGATATTCAGTTTCAACACTAAATATGGTAGTCTTAAAATATGTCTTTAGATTCTTTGACACTGTTATCTTCAAAATGTAAAGCCAAATCACCAACTCCTTAGGTAATGCTTGTTAGATCTGGAGACTGCAAATAAAATGTGGTCAAGGAAATCTTATGTGACCTCTGAGACTAGGTTATAAATAAGGCATACCTTTGCTTGGAACTTGCTATCTCAAATCAAATGCTCTGAAGAAGGCAGACTGCTATGTCATGAAGATATACAAATAACCTTATGAAAAGTCCCATGGTGGAGAAAAAAGAGGCTGTTGCCAACTCACTGTTGCCAACTTGCTGGCCAGTGAATGAGCAACCTTGGAAATGGATCTTCTATTCCCAGTCAAATCTTCAAACAACTAAAATCCCTATGGACATGTTAATTGCAATCCACAAGAGAGGCTTAGCTCAAAGTTCTCGGCAAAGCCACTGGAAAAATTATTCTCCAAAAACACTATGAGAAGTAATAAATGTTAATTATAGCTTAGAACCACTAAGATTGGTAGTAAGTTGTGGCACAGTAATAAGTACTTAATACAACGAAGTATATGAGTATAAAAGAAGCTGGTTAAAAAGCATGTGTTAGGTTATCTAACAAAACAGAGTGGAGCATTGGGTAAAAGTTTTAACAAAAGTTTTAACAAAAGTGGAAAAATAATAATCATTATTATAAACACTATTAGTAGGATATTAACAGTAAATTTTGTTTTAAAAATATGAAATTCCATAGAACTTGGAAAAGGAAGGATCCGATGTAGTATCAATTTTAGCATTTAATACAATGCTTATTAGACACATTGTGAATGTTTGCTAAAATAATCATTACCTATGCATTAAATCATGCTTTTTTAAAATCTCATAGTAGATTGAACAAATGCTGTATTGTTTCCAGTTGCTGCATCATTTTGTCTAGGTAGATC
Organism: Carlito syrichta; assembly: GCF_000164805.1. Classification (NCBI taxonomy): domain Eukaryota; kingdom Metazoa; phylum Chordata; class Mammalia; order Primates; family Tarsiidae; genus Carlito; species Carlito syrichta. The sequence continues at coordinate 58,905 of NW_007119699.1, forward strand.
AATTCTCTACATAGAGTAGCTACTATATTATACAAAAAATGGAAAAGAAAATGGCTCATTTTAAAAATAAGAATGATATTGGTATTTTAAAAACATTAAATATTTTTAAAATATGCACAAAGAAGTAGACTATTCAGAGCACTGCTTATAGATATATTTCATTTTAAATTGTTCTTTTTCTTTCTACTTTCTAGGAAGAGGCAATTAAGTCTTTTCATCTTTCTAATCTTCTTCCAAAGCAAGTGACACAGCTGGTATAACTGCAAAAAAAAGATAATAACTTTTATTCTATTATTTGGTTTTGCTGTATAAAAATGCACTATGCAATTGCTTCTTTGCCAGCCCATGCAGAAGTTGTTTCCATTCATTTACTTCTAGGGTAATTAATGCTATGGTATCTAAAATGCATATGTGCATTCATACTTTACAGAAATATCTGGTGATACATTTAATAGTGTCTTCCTTTAGAAGGAATCCATATAATTTGGTCTTTTGAGCTATATTTCTACACAGACTTTTTTTCAACTAAAAAAAAACCTGAGAAGTTTGTCCTATGAGAGTATTAAAAAAATGTGATGTCTGCAGCTTGTAAATGCAAGCTACCACTTGTAGAAACTACAGAATATGAGCATACCAAAGGCTAAGTGTAAGATCTCAAGGAGGTTTTAGGAAGGCTATACTATACATTGAGAAGGTTATAGCAAAGCTGTTAATTGCTCAGGTTCAACAGGCAGAAGATGAATTCAACCACACAACCCAGCTTGATCATATAATCGATTTAGCCAATGACCTTTTTACTGACAATACGTTCAATTTCACATGAACCTCTTACCCACAGACCATCATTATTATCATTCTTTTGCATACAACTGCAACTGCCTTGCACATTTTTTGGTTTAAGATACTAACCTGGAAAATCTCATCATATTTTAAGCCATAGTCTGCCTATTATATGGATCCACAGCTGATGCTTTCTTGAGAAAAACACACAACTGCCAATGTCATCATACATCTCCACCTCTTTAACTATATCCCTATTCACCTCAAGCGGGACCCCAGTTCTGCAAAAGAATCTCAACTCATTTCAGTGGTCCACTCACCCTTACATTCTCCCAATTCAGCTCACATATACGCCAATGCTCATCCTCACTTTTCCTCCTTGCTTTCTATCTCACAGAGAAAAACAGATGCAATCAGAGAATAATTTTCATACCACCACATATACCTATATTCCACAGATTTAGTGCAAATTACTGCTATAAGCTTACCAGAAACATTTTTTTTCTTACAGTGATGTCACTGGCTTGTAATTCACTTAAGTTCAGTAGTTACAGTTTATTTTCAATATTTAGAAATCCTACTTAATATTTTGTGTTTCTTAAATCAGATTTTTATCTTGAGGTAGAGCAATTACAGTCTAACACAGAGTTGTAAGAAATACTACAAAGAGATCCCATAGACCTATTAACTAGTTTCCTACAATGGTAACATATTATAAATCTATAGTACACTTTTACAACCAGAATATGGATATTAATACACTCAAGATTCAGAACAGTTCCATGACCATTCCCTTGTGTTACCCTTGTGTAACCACATTCCTTTCCCTGATCCCTGATAATCATTAATCTATCTTACATGTCACTCAGCATCATTTCCTAGTGATACAGTCAATTTGTGTGTATATAATAATTTGTTCCTTTTTGTTACTTAGTAAAATTACTTGTAGATGTATCACATGTTTTCCACTATTAATTGTATCCAGAAAGAGATTTAAAAAACAATAACTGCTAAATTTTAGTTTAATTTTAAATGGAGAAATAGATTCTAAATAAACTTTTAGACATTAGAACAGCTTAGATTTACAGAAAGCTTAAGAATATATGTATAGAATCACTATACACAACATATCCAGCCTCCCCTATTACTGACATCTTACCTGTACAATGTGATATATCTGTAATAACTAAGGAGTCAATATCAATCTACTACTGTTAATTAAAGTCCATACTTTGTTAAGATTTCCTTAGTTTTCATCTCATGTTCTTTTAGTCTCCCAGGATTACATCTAGAATGCCCTATTACATTTGTTTTTGATATGTCCTGTAGTTTCTCCAGGTTGGAACCGTTCCTCACACTCTCCTTGTTTTGATGTACTTGAGTTTTGAGTAGTACTAGTCAGATATTTTGTAGAATGTCACTCAACTGAAAATTGATTCCTGCTTTTCTCATGATTACACCGGAGCTATGAATTTATGGAAGAAAGAGCACAGGAGTGCCATCCTCATCACAACATATCCAGATATGTACTATCAATATGATTTACCATTACTGATGCTAACCTTGATCAGTAGGTTGAGAGAATTCTCCACTGTAAAAATTTACTCAGTCCCTTAATCCAAATAAAAAAGAAGTCTTTGGAAAAAATTAACAATGAGCAGTTTACACTTAAAGGGTAAAGAGTGAGGGAGTGAGGATCTACCTACCTGAGAGGGACATTTCTACATAAATTGTTGTAATACTAGATGGAATATTTGTCTTTTTTCTCCTATGTACTTTTTTTCTCCTATAATTAATTTTTATTCTGATAGATTTATGAATATGAAATTAATACTTAGTGTTATAATCCAATATTACTTTATTTTGTGGATCAAATAAAAAGCACAAACCCATTCACAATAGCCACAAAAAAAATGAAATACCTTGTCATCTTTCTAACCAGAGAAGTCAAAGACCTTTACAACAAAAACTACAAAACACTCCTCAAATAAATCAAATGTGTCACAAACAAATGGAAAAATATCACATGCTCATGGACTGGAAGAATCAACATTGTTAAGCTGTCCATCCTACCTAAGGCAATCTACAGCTTTAACACAATACCCATCAAATTACTAGCAGCATTCTTCTCAGACATGGAAACGACAATACAGGAATTCATATGGAAACATAAACAACCACAAATAGCCAAAAACATCCTCAGAAAAAAAAAAAGTGGGAGGCATCATACTCCCAGACTTTAGGCTTTATGCCTCAATAACCAAAACAGCCTGGTATTGGTACAAGAATAGGCATATAGACTAATGGAACAGAACTGAGATTCCAGAAGCAAAACCTCAATTTCTCAATCAACTCATCTTTGACAAAGCCTCCACCATCTACCACTGGGGAGAGGATGACCTATTCAGTAAATGATGCTGGGAAAATTGGCTGACCACATGCAGAAGATTAAAATAAGACCCCTACCTATCACCATACACAAAAATCAACTCTAAATGGATACAAGACCTAAATGTAAAACTTCAAACTCTAAGAACCTTAGAAAATGCAGGAGACACCCTTGTGGATAATGGAACTGGCAAACAAATCCTGTTCAAAACCCCAAGTATCCATGCCATCAGAGATAAGAATAAACAATGGGACCTCATCAAACTGACAAGCTTCTGCAAAGCCAAAGAAACCACTGAGAAAACGGGGAGACAGCCTACAGACTGAAAAAAAATATTTGCCAACTGTACATCTGACAAAGCCCTAACATCTAGGATTGAAAAGGAACTCAAATGTGCCAAAAAGCAAAAAAACAAACAGCCCTATTACAAAGTAGGTAAAAGATATGAATAGACACTTCTCAAGAAGACATATGAGCAGTCAACAGATAAATGAAAAAATGCTCAGTCTCACTAGTCATCAAAGAAATGCAAATTAAAACCACAATGAGATACCACCTAACTCTAGTCAGGATGGCCATCATTAATAACTCAAAAAACAACAGATGCTGGATAGGATGTGGTGAAAAGGGAGCACTTCTACACTGGTGGTGGGAGTGTAAACTAGTACAGCCTCTGTGGAAAACAGTGTGGTGATTCCTAAAAGATCTAAAAATCAACCTCCCATACCTGCAATCCTCCTACTGGCAATATACCTGGAAGAACTCAAATCTACAAGAAAGATACCTGCACATGCATGTTTATTTCAGCATTATTTACAATAGCAAAAACATGGAACCAACCGTGCTGCCCATCATAAGAGGACTGGATTATTTAAAATATGATATATATACATGATGGAATATTATGCAGTCATAAATAAGGACAAAATTATGAATTTGGCAGCACTTGGATGGCCTTAGAGGCTATAATACTGAGTGATCTATCACAGAAACAAAGAACTGAGTATCGCATGTTCTCACTCATAAGTGGACCTTGAACAACTATCATAATACTATAAGAAAGGAATTGGCAGTACTGGGAAATTGAGAGGGGAGGGCAGTTGAGGAGAGTGGCAGTAGTGGGAAACTGCCGGGGGAGGGAGGGGTACACCTCATCAACAAGGATACCTGCATAATGAACATTTATACAAATGTGCTCCACATATTTAAAATAAAAAATTTATAACAAAAAAATTGTTCTATCATTGGCCTCTTTCATTTAGCTCTTGTGCCTTTTGGCATATCCACATTACAGTTTTTGTTGTTTTTATTTTTTTGGTGTTTTTTAGTACTTTCTTAATTTCAGGAATTGCAAGATGTACTTGGATCATCTTACATATTCCCTGCTGCAGTCCTGCAACTGACCATTTCTCTAAGGAGCCCTGGTTCATTTTATTGGAGAATGGTATTAGAAGTCAATATTTGAGCTCTGGACCTGGTTGTTGCAGAAAATGTCATTATTTTTAGCTTTCTTAGTCAATAGAATCAGAGTATATTTGTGTGTATACTAACCTTTTTTATGTAAACATGAAATTTTTCTATAAATATTTCTATATGTAACAACTATATCTGTATTAACTAAACCAAGTTCATACTAATCTCCAACTCTAACCTGTAGCCACATAGATCATTCCGTCTTTCCCCATTTGCTTGTTTGTAACTCCCACTCCAGCAGTGAGAAAGCTGGCTGTCCTCATCTGCTATGCAGTATACATATGGTATACTGGTTTGCAGATTCAAAATGCATATGGCGTATATGTGAAAATAGTTTGAGAATTGTTAGATTGTGCCCCCTAGGAAATAACTGTGCCTTGTAGAGCATAGTGCTTATGTGCCAGAACGCTTACCTTTTAAATCTTTTAATCATTTTCAGTGCTACTTAGGTTATACATTTTTCCTACTTCTGGTGAGGATAGTCTATGCATAATAATATAGGTATTGTTTTGTGTTTCGGGGGCAGTTTTTATTGTTTTGTTTTGTTTTGTTTTTGTTTTTGGTCACTGTCTTCATTCCATTCTGGGATCTCCTAATTTCCTACATAATTTTTTAGTTTGCATACATTGACAACTAGTCTTTGAGGTGAAACTTCTATTGGTTTTGACAAATGTACAGTGTCATGTCTCCAATATTACAGTGTTATGTAGAATATTTTCACCACCATACAAAATCACTTTTGCTTTACCTATTCAAACATCCATTCTCCCGAAGGCCCTGGCAAGCAATAAACTATTTACCATTTCTGCATTTGTGCTTTCTCCAGAATTCTTTGTAAATAGAATCACACACATTACTGCTTCCACTCAGTAATATGTGTCCAAGGCACATTCATGTTTTTGCACATCTTATTAACTAATTCTTTTTTTTAATCACTGAATAGCATTCCACTCTAAGAATTTGTTGTCATTGAATCATTCATTAACCTAATGTTGAAGAATATCTCAGTTGCTTGCAAATTTTGACAATTATTAGCAAATATTCTGTAAATATATTGTCATGCAAGATTTTGTGAGAACATAGTTTATCAAATAAGATATGGATAAATTCCTAGGAATCTAAATGCTGGATTGCATAATGAGATTAGGTTTAGCTTTGTAAGAAACTTTTATGAAAGGGTTGCATTTTGCATTACGACTAGCAGTGAATGAGAATTTCTGCTGCTTCACATATTCATCATCTATTGGTTGTTAGAGTTTTAAACATTTAATTCTAACCATTCTGCTACATATGTAGTGGTATCTCATTGTTCTAATTTGCATTTTCCTAATAACAAACAATGTTGTGCATCTTTTCATATGTTTCTATGTTATCTGTATATCTTCCTTAGTGAGGTATGAGTTTGCATATTTTGCTCATTTTTAAATTCGGTTGTTTGTTTTTACTTAAGGGCTTTTTGTTCATTTTGGATACAAGTACTTTAACAAAGATATAACTTCAAAGTTTTATCCTAGTCCAGGGCATGTATTTCTATTCAGTTAACAGTATCTTATACAGAGCAGGAGTTTTTTAATTCTAATAAAGTCCAGCATTTTTTGCCTTTGGATAATATTCCTCATTGTATCTAAAAATATCACCCACAAAACCAAAATCACATATATGTTCTCTTCTAGATGTTTTAGTTTTTTATTTTACATTTAGGTATGTGATGCAGTTTTTAGTTAATTTTTATTCACGTTATTAAAGTCATCATTTAAGTTCGCTTTTTCATTTTTTTTTTTTTTTGGGTATGGATGTCCAGTTGCTTCAATATTATTTGTTGGGGGAGAAAATCTCTCCATTCTCCATTAAAATGCAGTTACATCAATGTAAAAAAAATAGTAGATTATATTTATATTGTTCTTGGCTCTCTATAGAAATTCACTGAACTAGTATCTATTCTTTCACCAATACCACACTGCCTTGATTACGTAAGCATTTAATAAGTCGTGAAATAACGTTGTACAATCCTCTTGACTTCGTTGTTGTCCCTCTTCTTCAATATTTTGTTGAATAGTATAGTTTCCTTGTCTTTACATTTAAACTTTAGAATTAATGCTCAATAAATACAGAATATTTATTTAGATTATTTATCACTCTTTTATAGCTTCTTATACAGATCTTGTGCATATATTATAAAATTTCTACCCTATTATACCAATATCTTGTGCTATAACAAGTAGTATTTTTAAACAATATCACATATATTAAAGCAATTGATTTTTATCTAATGATTTGTATCCTGTGATGTTGCAATTGATATTAGTTTCAGGCTTTCTTTTTTTATGTGCAACTTCTTTGGAATTTTCTACACAGAATATTATATCATTTGTGAATAAATCTGTTTTATGTCTTTCTTTCCAGTCTGTGTACTTTATATTATTAGAAAAACATCTGTATTTTTTCACAATCTTAGAGAACAAATATTTAGTCTTTTATCATTAGGTATGATGTTAGTAGTATTTTCATGTATATGATATGTTCAATTAAGAAAGTTTCCTCCTATTCCTTTTATTGACTAATTTTTATAAGCTTTAGATTTTGTCACTTTTTCTGAATCTGATGATAGGATGGTCTTTTTTTTCTTATTTAGTCTATTAATATGATGAAATGCATTGATTTTTCTTTGTTGAATCAGTCTTCCACTTCCTTTGTGAACCCCAATTGGTCATCATGTATTTTCCTTTTTGCGTATTATCAATTAATTTTTAAGTATTTTTGCAATTATGGTCATGAAACATATTGATCTGTAGATTTCTTTTCTTATAAAATTTTTATGTAGCTTTCATATTAGAATAATTTTTACTTGATAAAACTAATTAGAAAGTGTTTCTTTAATTTTAAAAATTAGCAGGATATTTATTGATTAAATTTCTTTAATAGATAATAGGACTATTCAGGCTGCATATTTCTCCTATATCAGTTTTGGTAGCTTCCATCTCTTAAAGAATTAATTTTCTAAATTATAAAACTTGTGGATGTACAGCTTTTTGTATTATTCTCTTATAATCCTTTTAATATAATGTCTGTTGGGTTGATAGTAATAATTACTTTTTTTTTTTTTTTAACCCCAGTTGGGGTTTCACTCTTATTCTGTCATCCAGGCTGGAGTGCAGTGGCATGTTCACAGTTACCACAGCTTTCACCTGCTGGGCTCAGGCAATCTTTGCACCTCAGCCTTCCAAGTAGCTGGAACAACAGGTGCACACCACCATGCCTGGCTAATATTTAGATTTATTGTAGAGATGAGATCTCATTACATTGCCCAGGCTGGTCTCGAACTCCTGGGTTCAGGCAATCCTCTCACCTTCACTTCCCAAATTGCTGGGATTACAGGAGTGAGCCATTATTCCCAGCTTCGCTTGCATTTTTAATACTGACAATTTGCATATTTTCTCTTTTTGCTTGGTTAGCCTTGATATAGGTTTATCTTCAAAGAATAAGCTTTTGGTTTAGTTGGTTTTCTTTATTATTCTCCTGTTTTAAACTTTGTTCGTGTCTGTTCTCATTTTATTGCTACTTTTCCATTATTTATCTTTTTTCTCTATTTTCCTAAGGTAGAAGTTAAAGTTAATAATTTTAGATCTTTTTTATATTACAATATATAATTATATAAATATCCTTCTAAACACTGTTTTAGCTGTATCACCAAAATTTGATAAGTTCTATTTTCATACTGACTTAATTCAAAAATTTTAAAATTATTTTGAGACTTCTTTAAGCCATGGACATTTTGAATGCTTTATTTAATGTTTAACTATTGGGGATTTTTTTCAGCTTTCTATTATTGATTTTTAGTTTAAATCCTCCCTTTGGTCTGAGAAAACACTTTGCATATGATCTAATCTTTTAATTTTGTTGATCTCTGAATCATGGTAAAGAATATAGTCTTTCTTTTGATTTTGACACGAATGTGGTTTTGGTTGTTGTTGGATTTAGTATTCTACCAGTATCAGTTAAGTTAGGTTGAGCAACAGTGCTACTACTGAGTTTTTGCTTATTTGTTCTGTCATTACTAATAAAGTGATGTTGAAATATCTAAATTTAATTTCACATTCAATTTTTTTCTCATTCTCTTGGTGGACCACAGAGGTAACTTAGAGGACACCCAAGAAAAGGCCCAGGAAGTGTAGAGATTTCCATGAAACTGTGATCTTCAGATTTTCTCACCCTCATGTTAGCCTACTCTCAGTTTCAAGCAATTCATCAAAATTACCAGAAAGTATTTTTTCTACTGAAGTGTGTCTCCCCTAGACTTCAGTTTATTGGAGGTTCTAAGAAAAGACATTGATTTTTAATTTTTCCAGGCTTTCTCTGTTGTAAATAAGAGAGTGATGTCTTTTAAGCTCTTTGCATATTGGATCTGAAACCATAATTGTTCTAAATATGCTTTTATTTGTGTGCTTCCCAATAGTTTTAGTATTTTACATAGTATCCACATCACTTCAAAACTGTACAATGTGTCTTCCCTTATAAATATCCTACAAACATCATTATGCTTCCCTTTAGCAAGTTTTGAAAGACAGAGATCCAAAAAAGCCCCACTAAAAAACTTTAATATTTGTCATTTGTGATGAGAATAATGTCAAATATTCCCTTTTAGCATTACAAAATTTGGTAACTGAAAAGTGAATCAAGATGATCTAATCTAATCACCTCATTATATAAACAAACTTTAACTCATAAAGAAAATGTCTATGTAAATATATATTTTTAAAAAATGTTTTAGAAATCACCACACTGTTTTCCACAGATGTTGTACTAGTTTACATTCCCACCAACAGTGTAGAAACGTTTCCTTTTTCCCACATCCTCTCCAGCATCTGTTGTTTTTTGAGTTATTGATGGTGGCCATCCTGACTGTAGTTAGGTGGTTTCTCAGTGTGGTTTTAATTTGCATTTCTTTGATGACTAGTGAAGCTGAGCATTTTTTCATGTATCTGTTGGCTGCTCCTATGCCTTCTTCTGAGAAGTGTCTATTCATGTCTTTTGACCATTTTTAATAGGAGTCCCCCCCCCCACTTTGGCACATTTGATTTCCTTGTGGATTCTGGATATTAGGCCTTTGCTGGATTTATTGTTGGCAAATATTTTTTCCCATTCTATGGGCTGTCTCCTTAGTCTCTTGATGGTTTATTTTGCTTTGTAGAAGCTTTTTGGTTTGATGAGGTCCAATTTGTCTATCTTATCTTTTAATGGCATTCACTTTTGAAGAGTTGATCAGGAATTGGTTGCCTATTCCAATTCCCATAAGGGTGTTTCCTACATTTTCTTCTAGGATTCTTATAGTTTGAGGCTTTACAATTAAGTTTTGATCCATTTAGAGTTGATTTTTGTGTATGGTGATAGGGGTTCTGTTTCAGTTTCTGCATGACTTCTGGGAATATACCCGCAGGAACTCAAATCACTCTATAAAAAAGATACCTAAGCCGGGCTCGGTGGCTCAGCCTGTAATCCCGCGCCTTTGGGAGACTGAGGTGAATAGATTGCCTGAGCACGCGGGTTCGAGACCCGCCTGGGCAACTTGGCGAGACCTCATTTCTACAATAAATCAAAAATCAGCTGGACGTGGTAGCACACGCCTATAGTTCCAGCTACTTGGAAGGCTGAGGCAGAAGGATCGCCGGAGCCCAGCAAGTTGAGGCTGTGGTGGCCGGAAGCGCACTGCACTCCAGTCTGGGTGACAGAGTGAGACTCCAACTCAAAAAAAAAAAAAAAAAAAGATACCTGTGTGCACATGATTATTGCAGCAATATTCACATAGGAAAAATATGGAACCAACAGTGCTTTCCATTGAAAGTAGACTGGATAAAGAAAATGTGGGAGACGGGGCAAGATGGCGACGGCATAGGTGAACTGGTGAGATTCTCTGAACGTGAGTTTCCAAAAAGGCTATCACTTCGCTACTCCCATCCCCAGCCCACCACCAACCATGCTGGGGTCAGGCCCGGGAACTTCAGTCCCACGCAAGGCCAGATATTGCGCCCCTCCCCCCACTGCTGCCGTTCTACTCGTGTGTGGAAGTCTCCGGTCCCAGCCCCCTCCAGATCCATCCCCGACTGCATTGTCTCCAACCCGGGCACCCGGCATCAAGCCGCCGGTCACACAGGGAGGCTCTGGGCACCCGCCCCTCAGAGACGCTGGTTCCATTTCTGGCTGAAGTACTCTGTAGGGTCCCAGCGCCACTCTCGCTGTTTAGAGCCTGCCCTTTGGAACTTTGGAGCTCTGGAACTCCGGGTCCACCCTGGCTGAGGCACTCAGCGTGAGATCCCAAACCAGAGGACCCAGACAAACGGAGAAAAACAGACCTGCTTAAACTGCCTTGCCATTCTCCAGGCAGAGACTTCCATTGCCCTGCCCACCTATCAACAAACTTTACCTCATTTCCTAAGGCCAGGTATTGCAGTGTGCGGGGAAGTTTTGGGTCCCTGCTGCCTCCAGCTCTCTCCCCGGCCCAGCACCCGGCACTGCCGGTCACACAGGGAGGCTCTGAGCGCCCGCCCCTCAGAGACACCGGTTCCATTACTGGCTGAAGTACTCTGTAGGGTCCCAGCACCACTCTCGCCATTTACAGCCTGCCCTTTGGAACTTTGGAGCTCTGGAACTCTGGGTCCACCCTGGCTGAGGCACTCAGCGTGAGACCCCAAGCCAGAGGACCCAGACAAGCGGAGAAAAACAGATCTGTTTAAACTGCCTCGCCATTCTCCAGGCAGAGACTTCCATTGCCCCGCCCACCTAGCAACAAACTTTACCTCAGCTCCTAAGGCAACAGTGTGAAACAGGAGACAAAGCCCCACCCCTATGCTGCAATGAAAAACAAAAGGAAGAGGCTGGAATGGGAGATCACAGAAGTGACTCTAGTCTGATCGCTTATTTTGACTTATGATTTTATCATTGAAACTGTTGGTCTAGATTACGTTTGGTGTTTACCTTCTGACTTATACTGTTTCTTGACTTTTTTGGCCTGTCTCTGTTTAGCTATCAGAA
>NW_007119700.1:0-687 GCF_000164805.1 Carlito syrichta
GCTGGACTGAGGGTTTCCTACTAAACATGAGACAGCACAAGTAGTGGCCAAGAAGCTCCTAGAAGACATCATGCCAAGGTATGGCTTCCCTATCCAGATAGGTTCAGACAATGGACCAGGCTTCATCTCTAAGGTAACACAGGGGCTAGCTCAGGTTCTTGGGGCAGATTGGAAGTTACATTGTGCATATAGACCCCAAAGTTCAGGACAGGTAGAACGTATGAATAGAACATTAAAAGAGACCCTAACTAAACTAACCCTGGAGACTGACGGTGACTGGGTGGCTCTCCTCCCCTTCGCCCTCTATAGGGTATGCAATTCCCCCTATAAAATGGGCCTCACCCCTTTTGAAATCATATTTGGCATTCCACTGCCTATTATTCCAAATTTAAAACCTGAGGTACTTGTTGAATTTGATGATCAGCAACTCCTTTTTTCCTTAAAAGCACTGCAAAGGACACATGAACAAGTGTGGCCTGCACTAAAGGCCCTCTATGAAAATGGGCTGCCTCTGAATCCACACTGCTACCGGCCAGGAGATTGGGTGTACATCTGCAGACATCAGCACCAGACGCTGCAGCTACATTGGTAAGGACCCTACATCGTCATCCTAACGACATCCACCACACTCACAGTGGGACGAGGATCGTCGCCATGAGTGCTACTACACACACGTCTGACCAGCAG
>NW_007119701.1:0-839 GCF_000164805.1 Carlito syrichta
ATACTCAGGAATGCACTTGTATGACTCCTGCTGGTTGGAACAAGAGATGGCATGAGGAAAGTCGGCAAATTGGAAGGTGAACCATTAAAATCTGAAAGGTCATAGAGTGGGTTCTTTGTCCCATATCTCATCACAGAATTTCTAATTTAATTTAATGACAGTGTCCCTGATTGCCTGGAGGTCCTGCATGCAGAGGCTTTCCCTTGTGCCACGGTAACCTGTTGCCCTTGCCACTGATGAAGCACACAGTGAAAGCTTTAGGGAGATCCGTGCTTCTGCTTAGAGGACTACAGTGACTGAGTTGGAGTTTTTGCTGCAACCTGATTATGGACATCGCCATGTTAACTGTAGGCTGTTCCAACTGGGAAAGCTCAGGAACCAGAGTGCCTGCACCACTGCTGAGGAAGGTTCCTGATTTCCTCACATCCTTTGCTTCCTTACAACAAACTCGATTCCCTGAGGTAACATGTGAAAATCATTTCCTCACCACCTGAAAGAGCTTAATGAAGACTTAGACAAAGTAGGAGATTCTTTGCTGTCATCACTTGGGTGAAGTCTGCTCCCTAATCCAGGAACAAGACCTACATTACATCAGAAAGCCCTTTGTGAGCCATGGTAGGTTAAACAGAGCCTTGGTGTACAGGGCAGACTTTAAAATCCACTGTCTCAACATAGACGTCAAAGTAAAATGAAAAACCAGGTGGGCTGTTACAGGGGCACAGTTACGATTCATTCTGTTTCGGCCCATCCTTAATTTAACAATAACACCAAAAAGGATTCAGAGAGGTTAAGATCTCCTCAAGGTCTCATTCATTTACTGACCAAATACATAATGATCA
>NW_007119702.1:0-732 GCF_000164805.1 Carlito syrichta
CCTCTTCTCCTGGGCCCTTCCCTTCTTGGTTTCAAATTGACCCTCACCTTGTTACAAGATGGTTGTCAATAGAAATTGTGCCAAACAAATAGACAATGCTTTTTCTTTTTGAGTTAGAGTCTCACTATGTCACCCAGACTGGAGTGCAGTGGCTGCTTCCGGCCACTGCAGCCTCGACCCACTGGGCTGCAGTGATCCTTCCACCTCAGCCTTCCAAGTAGCCAGAATTACAGGCACGCGCTACCAAGCCTGGCTGATTTTTTTATTTATTGTAGAGATGAGGTCTCGCCAAGTTGCCCAGGCAGGTCTCGAACCCGTGGGCTCAGGCAATCCACTCACCTCAGCCTCCCAAGGCATGGGATTACAGGTTGAGCCACCAAGCTCAGCTGATAATGCTTTTTCATTGGGAGGTGGGGATGAGAGATGCAGCAGAGTCCACTCTTCTGTAGAGTAGGGCAAGGGGAACATTAAAGTGAGCATAGAATCCAAGTGAACTCCAGGACAAAGGCTTGGGACAGACAGAGGATGGGAGAGGAGAGAAGGAAAGCTAAATGGACAGAGTTAGAAAGAGGATTTTTCTTAATCTTACATTGGAAGAGGAGAAGCACTTCAGGGCATCAGTCATGCATGTGAGATATACTGACAGCAAGAGAAATGACATGCAAAATTTGAAAGAAGTTGGGAGTGTTATAAATTTACACTCCTTGGTTGTTTTCATGAAAGACTGTAAAT
>NW_007119703.1:0-770 GCF_000164805.1 Carlito syrichta
CTCAATGAGCACAGTCCTGGGAGAAGTGACCCGGAGGTTCCTGTTGCTCCCTCAGAGAATTTCTACACCCCTCCGTGCATGCACGGGTCAGGGGCGAACACACTCCCACAGAATAAAAAAGAGCAAGAGTCTGGTGAGCAAGCAGTGGCCGGGGCAGTAAGACGTCATATCTGGTGCCATCGGCTTTGCCAGGAGATCAGTGGAGCCGGAGGGCAGTGTGGCTGGTGGTTGCAGATGGTACCTACCAGAAAGCTAGCCTCCATGCAGGTGCGATCCTTCTTCATCTTGTCTTTTATGCATGCATCTCATTGATGGCTCTGATAATGAGTTGGGGCATTCCAGGGAGTGCTTTGTGTTCCGCCCTGGTCCAACTGTGCAGTGACCCTATATCATGCACTCCCTTTGTGGAGGTGAGGGGAGGGCGTGGTAGGCGTTGCCATTGGGATGGAGGACACAGCGAGGGTATGGGGTGGAACTGGTTGGGGCAGCAGCAGAATGGGATTCCTGGCCAGCACCGGACATTTCAGGAGATGCTCTGCTCGGCCCCTCTCACAATACAATTTAATATCACGGGAAATGGGAGACTGCGTACAAATTTGCGCGCAAACTTCCATCTGACCCCTGCTCCAGCCATGCCCTATACCCTCATAAGACATTCCACATCACCCTCCAATGCTGCCTCCTCCCCCAATGCATGGGACGCTGCCCATCCAGTGTAGCTGTTCCGCCTGTTTCCCTCTGTCCTGCCTTGGCTGAAGAGCGCAGACACG
>NW_007119704.1:0-762 GCF_000164805.1 Carlito syrichta
CAGGTCGAGGCTGTGGTGGCTGGGAATGGCCACTGCACTCCAGTCTGGGTGACAGAGTGAGACTCCAACTTAAAAAAAATCACAAATGTCTCTAAAAATCAAATATTATTAGGATGGATCATATTGTATATATTATCTGCCCAGGGGCTCTTTTGTAGCTGAAAAAAGAAATGCAAAGTAAATAGAAGGGATAGGGAGTTTGCAATGTGCATTTTGAAGAGTTCTTAAAACTGTGAACAACTGACCTTTTAACCCCAAATCGTAAGTAAAGCGTGCACTCAGCCTGCCACATGGAAATCTTGGAACCGATCCTAGTAATCTACACTCATAACTTTGGTAACATTTGTGAATTAAGTGTATTATATTAATAATATTTTTGCTTTTTATTGCATAGTTAATCTGTATTTGGGATCTCACCTCCCCATCATTTACAATCCCATCCCATTGAGTTTTATCTTCCTAAGTTTATAGTGGGTGCTTACTCTGAATGCACAAGGAAAACAGTAAAATGATTTCTCAAAAAATTAAAAAGAAATCTATTATTTGATGCAGAAATCCTACTTTGGGGTATATCTATTCAAAAAGAAACAAAATTAGTATCTCAAAGTGCTAGCAGCATTCTTACAGTCATTGCAGCATTATTTTCAATAGTCAACACCTGCAAATAATGCAAGTGTCCACCAATGAATGAATCAATAAGAAAATGCAACACACACACACAGAGCAGAAAATTGTTTAGCATAGTTTTTAAAAATAAGAAAA
>NW_007119705.1:0-2026 GCF_000164805.1 Carlito syrichta
CACCCAGTCAGCTGGACTGGGGGCCTGAGCTGCCCCTTCCCCCAGGGATAGAGTCCTGAGTACTGTGGTGCTCCCTTTTCAACACCCACACATATCCCCAGGCACCTGGCGCTTTCACTTTTCTAGATTAAGAGTTTAGGCCACCCTCCCCTTTCTGAGGAAAAAACTTGAGGCAGCAGAGATCCCTTAACACCTTGCCAAGACTCACCTCTCGAGACTGCACATCAGACCCAACCTCGAAGCGGGTGACTACACCTAACATCAGTGGACTCATTGGTGGGGTGGGCCTGCCCAGTGAAGCCCTGTCCATCTTGGTTCTCCTCTCCCCAGGGTTGAACTGGAAGCTCAGACCACCGTAAACTCTGCAGACCGGCTCACTACTGAGACAACAGAGCCAATCTTCCAGTAAACAAGGATCAAGTAAATACTTGTCCTCGTTGATAGTAACCTGCTCTTACCCATAGGCACCATCTGCTGGCTGGAGATTGAATGAAGGAACACAACAGGTAACTTACTGACTCCAGCACACACCACTGAAGGCAAGGTTAGCCTCTAAAGGACCCAGCTACCCCAGCCTCACAGGAGGCCGTGAGCCTGCCCATAACCCCACTGCAATACTATCACACCCAACACTTGGGAAAACCTCCTTGTACAGGCTATCTACATCAAAGGAACGCATACAGATTAGCCACCATAGTTCATCCAGATGAGAAAGAATCTGAGAGACAACTCTACAAGTATGAGAAAACAGAATGTTAACCCTTTTAAGGGGCAAATCAATGCTTCAAAAACAGATCCTAACCAAAATGAAATCCCTGAAGTATCAGATGAGGTTCAAAATACTGATTATAAATATAATCAATTGGATGCAAGATAAATCTGATAACCAACACAAAGAAACTAGCAGAACAATTCAGGAAGTAAAAGGAGAAATTAACAAAATTAAAAAGAACAAAAACCCAGTATAACTAAAACTTCAATGAAGAGATAAAAAACACAATACAAAGTTTTAATAGTAGACTAGACCAAGTAGAAGAAAGAATCTCGGAGATGAAAGACAGGTCTTTTGAACTAACCCAGTCAGACAGAAATAAAGAAAAAGGAATTAAGGACAATGTGCAAAGTCTATGAGAAATATGGAATTACACATAGCAACTAAACCTGTGCATCATAGGCATTCAAGAGAGAGAAGAAGTTAAAGAGAAAAGTATGGAAGACATATACGAGGAAATAATTCAAGATAAATTCCCTAATCTTGAGAGAGTTTGGGACATCCAGACACAAGAAACCTAAAGAACTGCAAGATATGAGGGGGACTTCCCAAAAATGGAATTTATTTATTAAAAATTATGTATTTATTCATCCATGTTTAAACTTCAATTACCCTCAAAGTACTCTCTGGTATAATACACCTATGAAGATGCTTTTTCCACTGCTCAAAACAGTTTTTTAACACATTAATTTTGATACTTTTAAGTGCTTCTGCCATTTTTGGGTTTACCTTTTCTTCACTGGCAAACATTTTCCTTTGAGAACTTTTTCCATCCAAGGAAACAAACAAAAAAAAATTTCTTGAGGTGAGATTGGGTGAATAGGGAGGGTAAGACAAGGAGGTTATGCTGTTTTTGTCAAAAACTGCACTTGTAAATCACCCATCAAGAAATGGGCAAATGTGTTGAAAGGATCACCCCCTCCCAAAATAACTGAAGCCAAATGCAGTCTTTTGCAACAATGCTAACTGGCACACTGATGCTGATGGGTTCCAAGAACATTTACCTAATGGGGAAAGCCTGTACTACAAGAAGCTCACTTTCCATGAGATAATTTGGGGTTTTGGGGTCCCCCTCATACATCACAAGAAGAATCTCTCCAAGGCATATAGGTATCAGATTTTCCAAATTCAATATGAAAAAAAAAAAAATCCTAAGACCTACAAGGCAGCTGTGCTTATAAATTACATGGTAATAAACTAAAAGCTGACTTCTCAATAGAAACATTACAAGATAGAAGAGAACAGGGACCTATT
>NW_007119705.1:2046-17713 GCF_000164805.1 Carlito syrichta
CCCAAACAATACTAAGGAAAACAAAGGCTCTCACTCCTACACAACTGGGAAAGCTGTCTTAGTGGCAGGAGACAAGCAGGAGGGACCTTAGCCCTCTGCACTTGAATCAGCAACCTGAGTGGTAAGAGAGTTTCTGATTCCACAGTTTTTTCCCAGGTAGCAAGGCCTGAAGCCAAGGTCAGCTCCATGACCTGAAATCAGGCTCAAGAGGTCATTGTAGGGAGCCACAGCCTGCCCCCCTCTAGTCTGTCAGGGAAGTGTACTTCCTGGTACCACGGACAAAGTGGCCCCCATTTCTACACACCCAGATTAGTAGCCTAAACCATTAATCCCTGTAGTCTAAACTACTAAACCCTACTGCACCTTCCTTGTTCAATGATCCTTGTCCAATGAGCTCTCTGTGCTCCATGCCTTAACACACCCAGTCAGCTGGACTGGGGGCCTGAGCTGCCCCTTCCCCCAGGGATAGAGTCCTGAGTACTGTGGTGCTCCCTTTTCAACACCCACACATATCCCCAGGCACCTGGCGCTTTCACTTTTCTAGATTAAGAGTTTAGGCCACCCTCCCCTTTCTGAGGAAAAAACTTGAGGCAGCAGAGATCCCTTAACACCTTGCCAAGACTCACCTCTCGAGACTGCACATCAGACCCAACCTCGAAGCGGGTGACTACACCTAACATCAGTGGACTCATTGGTGGGGTGGGCCTGCCCAGTGAAGCCCTGTCCATCTTGGTTCTCCTCTCCCCAGGGTTGAACTGGAAGCTCAGACCACCGTAAACTCTGCAGACCGGCTCACTACTGAGACAACAGAGCCAATCTTCCAGTAAACAAGGATCAAGTAAATACTTGTCCTCGTTGATAGTAACCTGCTCTTACCCATAGGCACCATCTGCTGGCTGGAGATTGAATGAAGGAACACAACAGGTAACTTACTGACTCCAGCACACACCACTGAAGGCAAGGTTAGCCTCTAAAGGACCCAGCTACCCCAGCCTCACAGGAGGCCGTGAGCCAGCCCATAACCCCACTGCAATACTATCACACCCAACACTTGGGAAAACCTCCTTAAAGAAAAAAAAATGCCAACCAAAAATCTTATCTCCAGCCAAACTAAACTTCATAAGCAAAGGAAAAGGTCTTTCCCCAGCAAATACTAAGGGTATTTGTTGCTACTAAATCAGCTCAACAAGAGATGCTCAAAAGAGTTCTATATGGGAAATGAAAAATTACCCTTGCTATCACAAAAGATCAAATAAGTACAAAGCTCATAAAGCCTATAAAGCAAGTTCACATTTGAATCCCCAAGTTAGTTAGCTTACAACACTATGGCAGGAACAGAGCCCCACATATCAACATTAACCCTGAATGTATATGGGCTAAATTCCCCACTTAAGAAAATCTGAGTGACAAATTGGATTTTAAAAAGTGACCCAACCATATGCTGCCTACAAGAGACCCACCTTCTGGCCAAAGACAGTCATAGACTCAAAGTAAATGAGTGGAAAAATAAGTATCCGGTGAATAAAAAGCAAAAATGAGTAGAAATAGCTGTTCACATATCAGATCATTCAGACTTTTACACTAAAAACCGAAAAAAAAACGAAAAGAAAAAGTAGGGCATAATGTAATGATAAACGATGCAATTCAACATGAAGATTTAACTATCTTAAATATATACACACTGAATATTGAAGTACTGAAAATCATGAGGCAAATCATGAGGAAGAACTCTTCCCTAACTAATTATATGAAACCAATATCACATTGATATGCAACACAGAAAAGGACACAATAAAAAAAAAAGAAAACTACAGACCCATCTCCCTGATTAATATATGAGAAAGGACACAAAGAAAAACAAAGTTTATTTATAAAAAATTGTATATTTATTCTTACATGTTTAAACTTCAGCCACCTTCAAAGTACCCACCATTTGATGCAATACACCTTTGAAAACATATAAATAGCAATACCATAACTGTAGGTGACTTCAACATTACACTGACATCATTAGGCAGATCATCAAAGCAGAAAATTAACAAAGAGATAGTGGACTTAAGGTGGACTATAGACCCAATGAATCTAACAGACATCTTCAAAACTTTCTACTCAACAAACACAGGATATACATTCTTTCATCTCCGCATGGAACGTTCTCCAGAATAGGCCACATGTTTGGTCATAAAGTAAATCTCAATAAATTTTTAAACATCAAAATTATACCAGGCATCTTCTTGGACCACAGCAGAATAAAATTAGAAGTAAACAATAAGAAGAGCTCCCAAAATGACATCACTACATGAAAACTGAACAACTTGCTCTTGAATGACTATTGGGTAAACAAATAAATTCAGGCAGAAATCAAAAAATTATTTGAAGCAAATACAAATAGTGATGCAATATACCAAAACTTCTGGGTCACAATAAAAGTAGTTCTGAGAGGAAAGGTTACAGCATTAAATGCCTACATCAAAAAGACAGAGAGATTAGAAATCAACAGCTTAACTTTGAAACTCAAAGAACTAGAAAACCAAGAACAACTTAAACCTAAAGCAAGCAGAAGGGAATAAATAACAAAGATCAGAGCAAAACAAAATAGATTGAGATCAAAAAAATTATACAAAGAATCAGTTATCAAAGTGGGTGCTTTGAAAGAATAAACAAAATAGTCTGCTAGCTATGCTAATCAAGAAAAATGACAGAGATGACATAACAATTGATAACACAGAAATAAAAAAGATCATTATAGACTGCTATGAATAACTTTGTGGCTACAAACCAGAAAACCCACAGAAAATGGATACAATCCTGGAAAGATACAACTTTTCAAGACTAAACCAGAGAGAAATAGATAACCTAAATAGACCAATAATGAGAAATGAAATCAAATCAGAAACAAAATACTCTCCTTCTCCAAAAAATGCCCAGGGCTAGGGAAATTTACAATCAAATTTTATCAGACATACAAAAACGAGCTGGTACCAATCTTATGGAAACTACTCCAGAAAAGGGGGGAGGAAGAACTCTTCCCTAACTAATTATATGAAACCAATATCACATTGATATGCAACACAGAAAAGGACACAATAAAAAAAAAAAGAAAACTACAGACCCATCTCCCTGATTAATATATGAGAAAGGACACAAAGAAAAACAAAGTTTATTTATAAAAAATTGTATATTTATTCTTACATGTTTAAACTTCAGCCACCTTCAAAGTACCCACCATTTGATGCAATACACCTATCAAGAGGCTTTTTCCACTACTCAAAACAGTTTTTTGAACTCATCAATTTTGTATGACTTTCAGTGTTTCTGCCATTTTTGCTTCACCTCTTCCACATCAGTGAAATTTTTCCCTTTAAGGATTTTTTTCATCCGTGAAAACAACAACAAAAGTCCCTCAGGACAAGATCAGGTAAATAGGGAATGTGGGTCACAAGGATTATGCCGTTTTGGGTCAAAACCTGCTGGTCACTCGGTGTGGTGTGGGCAGGTATGCTGTCAAGTAGAAGAACACAACCTGGAATAATGCAACCTTTTCAAAACTTCCAGATAAAAAATAGATGCAAAAAAAGGCATTAGAAAAAAATCCAACAACCCTTTGTGGTAAAAAAAAACAACTCAACAAACTGGGTATCAAAGGAATACATAAGAGGCATATATGACAAACCCACAGCAAACATTATACTTAATCAGGAAAAGTTGAAAACGTTACTACTAGAACAAGAGCAAGACAGGGATTTCCAATGTCACCACTCTTATTCAACTTTTTAATGTCAGTCCTACCAAGAGCAATTTGGCAAGAGAAAGAAATAAAAGGCATCCAAATTGGCAAGGAGGAAGTCAAATTATCTCTGTTCGTGGATGACATGATTATACACCTAGAAAACCCTAAAAACTCCTCCAAGAAGCTTCTCAATGTGATACATTTCTTCAGTAAAGTATCAGTATAAAAAAAAATCAGTGTATAAAAATCTGTAACATTCGTATACACCAACAAGGCTCAAGGTGAGAATGAAATAAAGAGTTCAGTCCCATTCACATTAGCCACAAACAAAAATAAAATATCTAGAAATACATTTTATTAAGGAAGTGAATGATCTCTATAAGGAGAACTACAAAACACTGATGAAAGAAATTATAGATGACATGCACAAATGGTAGAATATCACATATTCATGAATTGGAAGAATCAATATTGTTAAAATGACCATACTGCCTAAAGCAATCTACAGATTCAAACCAGTTCTGATCAAAATACTAATTTCATTCCTCACAAAACTAGAAAAAAAAATTTAGTGTTGATATGGGACCATAAAAGGACCTGAATAGCCAAAGCAATTCTAAACAAAAATAACTATTAAAGAGGAATCACACACTGCCTGACTTCAAATTATACTATGAGGCTATAGTAACTAAAACAACATGGTACAGTTACAATAATAGAAAGATAGATTGATGAACAGAATAGAGAACCAGAAATGAAACCACATGCCTACAATCAAGTGATCTTTGACAAAGTCAACAAAAATAAACAATGGGGAAAGGACACTATACTCAATAAGTTGTGCTGGAAAAATTGGCTAGCCATATCCAGAAGAATAAAACCCCTATCTCTCACCACATAAAAAAAATTAAACACTTAAATGTAAGACCTGAAGTTAAAAAAATCCTAGAAGAAAACTTAAGAAACACTTTTCTAGGCATTGACCTAGGCAAGATATGTATAATAAAGATCCCAAAAGCAATTGAAACAGAACAAAAATAGAAAAGTAGTCTTAATTAAGTTTAAAAGCTTCTGTACAGCAAAATAAATAGAGTGAGCAGGAAATGTATTGAAGGGGAGAAAATATTTGCAAATTGCACCTCAGACAAAAAGCTAATATCCAGAATCTACAAGGAACTTAAGCAACTCAACATGAAAAAAACAATGCCATCAAAAAGCAGGCAAAGAACATGAACAGACACTTTGCAAAAGAAGACACAGAAACAGCTCTCAAAAATATGAAAAAAAATGTTCAACATCACTAATCATCGAAGAAATGCAAATTGAAACCACATGAGATCTCACCTTACACCAGTCAAAATGACTATTACTAGAATGTCAAAGAACAGCAGATATTGGCGTGGTTGCAGAGAAAAGGGAAAGCTCATTCATTGCTGGAGGGACTATACACTCTTTAAACTTCTACAGAAAGTAGTATGGGAATTTCTCAAAAAACTAAAAATTGAATTATCATTTGACCCAGTAATCCCACTGCTAGGGAGCTAGCCATAGGAAAAAATATATACATCAATACATTAAAAGGTGTGTGTACCCATATGTTCATTGTAGTACTATTCACAATAGTAAAATCACAGAACCAACCTAAGTATCCACCAACAATTGACTGGATAAAGAAGACGTGGTGTATGTATATATATATATATACATACACCATGGACTACTATGCACCCATAAAAAAGAATAAGAACTCAAATCATTCTATAAAAAAGATACCTGCACATGTATGTTTATCGCAGCATTGTTCACAATAGCAAGAACATGGAAGCAGCCATGCTGTCCATCAAAAAAGGACTAGATTAAGAAAATGTGGTACATATACACAATGGAATACTATGCAGCCATAAAGAACAAAATCGTGAACTTCACAGCAACCTACATGGACTTAGATTCTATAATACTGAGTGATGTTTCACAGAAACAAAGAAATGCATATCACATTTTCTCATTCATAAGCGAAGCTTGACCAACTATCATAATACTATAAGAAAAGGATTGGCAGTAGGGGGAAACTGGGTGGGGGGGGGGAGGTGGGATTGGCAGTAGTGGGAATCTGCCTGGAGAAGGAGGGGCACACCTCATCAACAAGGGCATAATGAATATTTGTATACCTAACCCTGAATTGTACCCCACACCTTTAAAATAAAAAATTTAAAAGTTAAAAAAAAGCAGACTGGAAGGTTTGGGTCAGAGTGAAAGGTCTTCAAGACTTACCCTGAATTATCAAAATTCTTATGTGGAACTTCATAAAATTTGGGACATCCCTTAACCATCATGGATGTGTTTGACCAGAATGCACTCTCAACTGAAGCTAAAGAAGAAACGTACAAGCTATATCCCAATGCCCGGAAGAACTCACCTGAAAACAGGAGGCAACTTCCCATACCTGTGCGGAAGTGCAGAGGTGAATCTGTATGGACAGATACATTTACTGCAATTCCACAGAACCAAATGCGTGGCCATTGACCCATCAATGGTTAGTGCCGAGGAGCTTGAGGTGCAGAAAGGCAACCTCAACATTGGCCAGGAAGAGCAATCGTTGTGGCTTTTGCTGTCAAAGATGAGTTGGCCTGGCGTGTTCTCGTACAATCAGTGACGTCAGCGCCCTCCAGCAGCCTCTTCCTTTTCAGGTTTGTCAGGCTCACCGGTTCTCACTGTGTTTTGGAAATAGGCCTGACAGTCATCTTCGTGACAGGCGACAGCTCCTCTTAAGTGTAAACTGTTCCTTCGGTTATTTAGCTTTTGAATTTGAAAAGGTACTTTTGGAGAGTCCCACTTCAAGAACTGTAAATTTTGCTACCAAAAGTCTTCACCACTGTGTTCTTAAGTGAGTGTTGATTTCTGAGGTTTGGGAATTTGTGGTGTTTTCTTTTCCTTTCTTCTTTCTTTATATGTGATTTGCTGCAACTGCTGCACACCCAGGATATGAAAAAAAAATGGCATTATGTCCTTTGCAGCAACGTGGATGGAACTGGAAATCATCTTGCTAACAGCAAACCAAACGCTGCATATTCTCACTTACATGTAGGAGCTAAATGGTCACAGAGATGGAAATAGAAATAATAGACACTGAGAACACCAAAAAGGGGGAATATAGGTAGGAGGGATAGAGTTCAGAGACCCCATCCCCACTACTACACAATATTTCTGTATTACAAACATGCATGTGAACTCCCTGACTATAAAATAAAAATGGAATGTGTGTGTGTGTGTGTGTGTGTGTGTTTGTGTGTGTGTGTGTGTGTGTGTGTAAAAAGGGGACCAAAAAAAAACTGGAATTACTTTTTAGAGGACAAGTCCCTTGTAAATTACAAGTGCAAGCTTCCCTCACTAGGTAAATGTTCTAGGAATCTATCAGCATAAATCTACCAGCTAGCACTGTTGTGAGAGGCTGCATTCGGCTTCAGTAAAATTTTTTTGGAGATTCTTTCAACACATTTGCCTATTGCATCATGCTAAGTGTTCAACAATTTTTTATTGAGAACAATATGACTCCCATGACCCACCTCCCAATCACCCAATCTCACCCGGAGTGACTTTTGTTTGTTTCCCTGAATGAAAAAAAAAAATTCTTGAAGAAAAGTGTTTTGCCAATGCAGAAAAGGTGAAATAAAATAATGGCAGAAGCACTAAAAGACATCAAAACTGACAAGTTCAAAAACTGTTTTGAGCAGTAGAAAAAGCATCTTGATAGGCATATTGTGTCAAAACAGAGAATACTTTGAAGATGACTGAAGTTTAAACATGTAAGAATAAATACACAATTTTTCATCAATAAATTCCTTTTTTGGGGTCCCTCCTCACACACACACACACACACACACACACACACACACACACACACACACACACATAATACAAAGTTTATATGAATGTATTTACTCTCTGAGAAGTATTTTCAACAGCAGATATTTTACCATTTTCACTCTTCACATTGCCGGTCTCCTGGGCACCATGTGCCAACAGATGCCAGCCCCGGGCACCACCCAACAGCTCACTGTCCTGATGGGCTGTGTGTTTGGTTCTTACAGAAAAAAGCAAGTCACCATCGGCAGTATTCAGCTATTTCCTGAATGGATCCCCTCCATTTGCTGGTCCAGACAGCACAATGGTCTCATCTCTTCAGAGCAGGTCTTTACTTAAAAATTTAATGTTGCAGATGTGGCTGGCTCTACACCAGCATCACTTGTGCCAGAAGGCAAATTACCACAGGAAAGAAAAACATAATCAGAAATTTGATGAAAAGAGAAAAAAGGCAAGCATGTTAATTAGATTAATGTAATGGTTATTAACAAGTTATAATAACCTAATGTACACATCTTCACTATGGTGACATTCTTTATTCATTTTTTAAAAATCAGTTAAAAATTTGTTTTTCAATTCCCATTTGCCAAGCCATATGCTTGGCACTGGGAACACTAAGAAGAATAAAACATTGTCTGTGTCTTCAAGAAGTTCATTGTATAATGGGAACACAGACATAATATAATTCAACCTAATAAGTTTTATAGCAGAGGTAAGCACAAAGTGCCTAAAATGAGGGCTCATAGGTAGATTAATGGATTAAGGAAGTTTCCAGCCTGGGCAACCATAGCAAGACTCCCATGCCTACAAAAAATAAAGTTAGCCAGGCACGCTGAGGCATGCCTATAGTTGTAACTACTCAGGAGACTGAAGTAGGAGGATTGTTTGGGCCCAGGAGTTAGCATCTCCAATGCACTGTGATCAGGTCATTGCACTCTATCCTGGTTGACAAGACCCTATGTCTGGGGAAAACAAAAAAGAAAAGAAAGAAAGTTTCTCAGCAAGGATTATCTATGCAGTGTTAAGGATTAGTAGGTGTTAACTAAGAAAAAAGCAGGAGTAACATATTCAGTAGAGACAACATTAGTACGGAGTACACAAAATTGCAAGTTTTCAGTTTATGATGTCTGAGATGTATGCATAATACATGGTATGACAGAAATGAGTATAGCCATGTTCTCAGGGACAAAATTATGCCAAAACTTATTTTGGTACATATTTAGAAATTTATCCTTTACCATGAAGTGAATGAGAAGCTATAGAAAAATGTAAAACTTTGAAACAACCTCAATTGTAAGAGAAATTCATCTGGTAATTAGCTATTCTTCTTCCTATTTAGTGAGTGCTAAAGGCAAATTCTCATCCATATTTTCAGACATCAAACTAATGACTACAATTCTGTGTATATGCTCTTTCTTCTGACAGCGGTTAACCAACTTAGATTTAATTTCCCGTTACAATCAGAATCCAAATTTTTTCCCCAGTCGCTTCAACTAAAAATGGATATCCAGGAACTCTTCAGTCACGGATTTATGTATTATTTCCATACATAAATATTTATGTATGTCAGTTATTTACATAGTAGCTTATACTAAGAAGATTTTTTTATGAATTTTATTTTTAGATAATGGTGGTATCTTTGGTGTTTAGAATTTAATTGCTGTTATTCTCAGGCCTTGGTGAATTTTGAAAATTGACACACAATACATGTACATATTTTAGGGTACATGTGATAAAATACACTTATATAATGTGTAAAGATCAGATCAGGGTAATTGGAATATCTGACGTTCAAATATTTATTTTTCTCTATATATTAAAATCACTCAAATTTATATATTCTAGCTATTTTGAAATGTACAATAAATTATTGTCAGCTATAGTCACCCTATTGATCGACAGAACACTAAGTCTTATTTCTTTTATCTAACTACTTATTTGTTCCCATTCATCAACCTCTATTCATGCATCCATCCGTCCCTTCCCCTTTTCAGTCTTTGGTAACCACCAATCTGCTCTCTACCTCCATGAGTCTTATATAACTCCCACATATGAGTGAGAACATATATTTGTCATTTTTTGCTTGGTTTATTTCACTTAACATAATGATCTCCTCTTCCTTCCATGTTGCTGCAAATGACAGGATTTTGATTTTATTATTTTTTATGGCTGCACAATATTTATTTGTGTATATATACCACATTGTTTAATCCATTCATTCACTGATGGGCACTTAGGTTAATTCTACGTTTTGATTATTGTAAATAGTGCTCCAATAAACACAAGTATGCAGAGATATCTTTGATATATTGATTTCCTTCTATTGACTATTTATCCAGCAGTCAGATTGCTGAATTATGTAATAGATTTATTTTTAGTTTTTTTGAGAAACTTCTGTAGAGTTTGTCATAGTAGCTGCACTAATTTACATTCCCAACCACAGTGTAAAGGAGTTCTTTCTTCACATCTTCACCAGCATCCATTATTTCCTGTCTTTTGTATAGAAGTATTCTAATTGGCATGAGAGTTTGTTGAGGGTGTTTGTTATGAAGGGATGTTGAATTTTATTGAATGCTTTTTTCAGCATGTCTTGTTGTGGCTTTGATTTGCATTTGGCTGATGATTAGTTATGTTGAATATTTTTTCATATACCTGCTAGCCATCTGTATATCTTCTTTCCATAAATGTCTATAATATCTACTCAGATTTTTTTCATTTTTTAAATTAGATTATTTAGTTTTGTTTTGCTATTGAGTTACTTGAGCTCCTTATATATTCTGGTTATTAATTCCTTGTCGAATGGATAATTTGAATTATCTTCCCTCATTTTGTGGGTTTTTAGTTTGAAGTAATTCCAGGTGTCTGTTTTTGCTTTGTTTACCTGTGGTTTTGGTCTTACTCAAAAAAAAAACCTTGCCCGGACCAATGTCCTAGAGAAGTGGGCCCCAACCTTTTTAGCATCAAGGACTGGTTTCATGAAAGACAATTTTTCTAGGGTGGGAGGGAATCATCCCACATTAGATTCTCATAAGGAGCACACAACCTAGATCCCTTGCATGCATGGTTCGCAATAGGTTTTGTGCTCCTACAGGAATCTAATGCCGTGGCTGATCTGACAGAGGATGAATCTCAGTTGACCCAGTATGCTTCCTACTGTGCAGTTTGGCTCCTAACAGTAAGTGGACTGATACCAGTTCTCGGCCCAGTGGTTGAGGACTCCATCCTAGGGCATTTATCCATGTTTTCTTCTAGTAGATTTATAGTTTCAGGTCTTAAATTTAAGTCTTTCACCTATTTTGAGATGATTTTTTTGCATATAGTGAGAGATGGGGATCAAGTTTCATTCTTCTGCATATGGTCACCCTGTTTTCTCATCACCATTTATTAAAAAGGTTATTCTTTCTTTATTATATGTTCTTGGTGTCTTTGCCAAAGATGAGTTGGCTATAAATGCATGGGTTTATGTCTGCGTTTTCTATTCTGTTCTATGTGTCTTTTTTGGTCTATATGTCTTTTTTTTTTTTTAAACACCAATACCATGATGACTTATTTACTGTAGCTGTAGTACATTTTAAAGTCAGGCAGTCTGATGCCTTCAGTGTTGAGTTTTTTGCTCAGGATTGTTTTGGCACTTTGGCATTTTTGTGGTTTCATATATATTTTGGGATTTGTTTTTCTGTTTATGAGAATACTGTCATTGGTATTTTGATAGGGCTTGCATTGAGTAGTATTATCATTTAAACATATTAATTTTTCCAATTCATGAGCACGGTTTTTTAAAAAAAATTTTGTGTGCTTTCTCATTGGTGTTTTATAATTTTTCTTGTATATATCTTTCACTTCTTTGATTAAATTTATTTCTAGGTATTTAACATTTCTGCAGCAGGTGTAAATGAGATTGCGTTTTAATTTCTTTTTCAGGTTGTTTACCGTAGATAAATATTACTGATTTTTTGTATGCTGATATGGAATCCTGCAACTTTGTTGATTAACTTATCAGTTCTAACTTTTTTTTGTGGAGTCATTAGATTTTTCTAAGTATGAGACTGTGTTGTCTACAGACAAAGCTAAGCTGTCTTTTTCTCTCTCTTTTTTTTCCCCCTAATTTGAATGCCCTTTATTTCTTTCTCTCACCTAATTTTCTGGCCAGAACTTCCAGTGTCATGTTGAATAAAAGTGGTGAAAGTGAGCATCCTTGTCTTGTTTGAAAACAAAAGGCTTTCAAATTTTCTTGCATGATGTTGTATGATGTTAGTTGTGAGTTTGACATATATTGCCTTTATTGTTTTGAGGTATATTCCTTCTACACCCACATTGTTAAGGATTTTGATCTTGAAGGGATGCTAAAATTTTTTTTTTAATGTTTTCTTAGTGTCTATTAAACTTATCATATGGTTTTTGTTCTTGGTTCTGTTAAGGTGATTCACATTTATTGTTTTTAATATGTTGAACTATCTTTGCATTTCTGGGATGAATCTTACTTAATCATGGTAAGTGATTTTTAAAAATTTTTTACTGAATTTGGTTTGTTAGTACTTTGTTGAGGACTTTTGCATCTGTGTTATCAGTGATATTGGCCTGTAGTCTTCTTTTGTTTTTATGTCCTTGTCTGGTTTTGATATCAAGGTAATGCTGGTCTGATAGAATGAACTTGGAAGTACTTCCTCCTCTTAGATTTTTAAGAGTTTAAAAAGAATTAAAATGAATTCTCCTTTAAATGTTTAATTGAATTCAGCCATCAGGTCCTAAACTTCACTTTGATGTGAAACTTTTTATTATGGCTTTAATACTGTTATTGTTGTTGTTCATTTTTACAGTTTTTTATTTCTTTATGACTCACCTTTGGTAGGCTATATGTGTCCAGAAATTTATATGTTTTCTGTAGGTTTTCCAATTTGTAGTTATATAGATGTTCATAACAGCCTCTAATGATTGTTTGTATTTTGTGTAGTCTCAGTTGTTACATCTTTTCTTTCATTTCCGATTTTTCTGTATTTGGAACTTTACTTATTTTCTTACTTAGTCAAGCTAAAGATTCGTTGATTTTGGTAGTCTTTTTTTAAAAACCTAACTTTTTAAAATTTTGTGTAACTTTTTAGTCTGTTTTATTTATTTCTGCTATAATCCTTATTTCTTTTCTTCTATTAATTATATGTTTGATTTTTTCTTGTTTTTCTACTACCATGAGGTACATCATTAAATTATTAATTTGATATATTTTTACTTATGATGTAGGTGTTTATCACTAAAAACTTTTCTTTTTGTATTGTTTTTGTTAAATCCCATAGATTTTGGTATATTGCATTTCCATTTTCATTTATTTCAAAAAATTAAAAAAATTTTTTTCTTAATATCTTCATTGATTCATTGGTAGTTCAAGAGCATGTTGTTTAATTTCTATGCATCTTGTTACTGAATTCTAGTTTTATTACATTGTGGTCAGAAATAATACTTTAGATTATTTTAATTTTTAAAACTCTGTTGATGCTTGTTTTGTGGCCTAAGATATGTTTTATTCTGGAGAATGTTCTACGTGCATTCTGATGAAAAAAAATATATTTTCTGCAGCAGCTGAGTTAAATAGTCTGTAAATGTCAGTAAGGCCCATTTGGTCTAGTGTGTAGTTTACCTTTGATGTTTCTTTGTTGATTTTCTGTCTGGATCATCTGTTGATTACTAAGAGTGGAGTGTTGAAGTTTCCTACTACTCTTGTATCACAGTCTTTCTCTCTCTTTAGATCTACTAATGTTTGCTTTAAATACTTGGGCGCTCTAGTGTTGGGTCAGAGATATCTATGATTGTTATATCCTCTTTCTGAATTGATCACTTTACCATGATAGAGTGACTTTATCATTTTACAAAGGATCATGTCTTTGACACGTAGCCTATTGTATTTGATATAAGAATGATTATTCCTGCTCTTTTTTGGTTTTCAGTAGCATGGAATATTTGTTCCACCACTTTACTCTGTCTTCATGTGTTCTCATAGGTAACATGGACTTTTTATAGGCAGGATAATAGCTGGGTCGTGTCTCCTTAAGTCACTCTATGACTTTTAATAGAAAAATTGAGTCAATTTTCATTTAGTGTTATTACTAAGTAAGGACTTACTACTACCATTTTGCTTCTTATTTTCTGGTTGTTTTATGAGTGCTGTTTTTCTTCCTTCCTTTCTTACCATCCTCTTTTGTGGCAAATGACATTCTCTGGTAGTAAGTTTCAATCTGTTTCTTCTTGTTTTTAGTGTATCTTTCATAGGTTTGTTTGCATTGTGGTTATCATCAGACATAAAAAATTTTAAAGATTAACAGTTTGGTTTAAAGAGATGATTTATCATGGGTTACAGGAAAATAAAAACAAATAAAATTTTTTTTAAAAAACTCTACACTTTAATTGCATTCACGCCCATTGACATTCTGACTTCATGTTGTCTCAATTCATGTATTTTTTTATTGCCTGTCTCTTGACAGGGTGCTGTAGTTATTGTTGAATTATTATTTCTGATAGATTTCCCTTTGGTGCTTCATTCAGTTATGAATGAATTGCACACCATAAGTATAGTTTTAAAGTATTCTGAGTTTGTTCATCTGCTTCGTTTTACCAGTGAGCTTACTAATTTCAAATGCTTTGTTGTTTTGCACCTTAGTGTTTTCTTCTTTCAGACTGAAAATCTGTTGATTTTCTTTCTTTTTTTTTTTTTTTTCCCTGCTAGGTCATTGCCTCCTTTTGACACTAGATGGCAACTTAAGCCCGGGTTTGTCACAGTTCTAGTAAACAATTATGGGCCTGCCCATCCCAAATAGGAGAGATTCCAATGGCATATCCCAACAGAGTGGGAAGGCTGGCTAGGGGACCTGTGAAACACACCTACTACAGCATGGTGATGCTGAACAGCCATTCTAATCTGGCATCACCTTTAGCCAAGTTACAGATAGAGTTCCCAGGGTTGAGGTTGAGTTTCATCTTTCCCTCTCAGTCTCTGGCTGTCTTCAGGGATATTTCTTCCTTCTGGCACTTGTGATGCTTCCTATGGGTTACGATAGGGACAGATTTCCTGCCAGGAATTCCAAGATGGTAGGAAAGCTGGTTGTCTATCTTGGTCTCGCTTTTTTTCGGTGTAGAAACCATGAGCCAGGGGAAATTTTTCTGTGCGATTGGTGCTGGGCAGATTGAAGGGAGGGGCATCATACATATGGAAGCCCAATTCTCTTACCATCTGCTCAGACATTTTTCACTTCTCTGTGGCCTTAGGAACTGTTTTCTCATGCTTTACTCATACTTACAGTTCTAGGATATTGCTAGTGATAATCTCAGTTCTGTATATATAGTTTTGGTCTTCTATGGGGCAAAGTGAAGCCAGCTTGCTTCTATGTTGCCATTTTAGAAACAGAAATCCCTGGCTTTAGTGATAATTAAGTGGGGAAGAAGCATTAGACAAGCTTTTTTAGAGAGTTTATCTGTGAATGAAGAAAATATTTTTTACACTTGTACTCTAATATACCATTAAAATATTGAAATAATAAATATGCACATTATAAATAGATATTAGATTGATGGATAGATACAGACATATACAGGAATTGACGCTGATTGCTTCCAAATGAAAAGAATCTTCTAGAAGCATGAGATTGGCCACTAGAAGCAAGAAAGTGAATATAAGAATAACAAGTCCCTTTTTTTGAGTAAGAGTCTTACTGTCACTCAGGCTGGAGTACAGTGGCATGCTCACAGCCACCACAGCCCCAACTTGCTGGGTTCAGAGGATCCTTCCACCTCAGCTTTCCAAATAGCTGGAACCACAAGTTTGTGCCACCATACCCGGCTAATTTTTTATTTATTGTAGAGACAAGGGTTCACCAAGTTGCCCAGACTGGTCTCGAACCCCTGGGCTCAGGCAATCCTCTCTCCTCCACTTCCCAGAGTGCTGGGATTACAGGCTAGAGCTGAGTGATCTATCACAGAAACAAAGAAATGAGTACCACTGAGTTCTCACTCTTAAGCAGACCTTGAGCAATTATCATAATACTATAAAAAAAAAAGGGATTGTCAGTAATGGGAAACTGTCAGGGGAGTGGG
>NW_007119705.1:17733-25462 GCF_000164805.1 Carlito syrichta
ATTGGCAGTAGTGGAAACTGCCAGGGGAGGGGGGTGGGATTGGCAGTAGTGGGAAACTGCCAGGGAAGGGAAGGCACACCTCATCAACAAGGGTATCTGCATAATGAACATTTGTATACCTAACCTTGAATTGTATCCCAAATCTTTAAAATAAAAAATTAAATTAAATTAAAATTTTAAAAAAGAATAAACGAGTTCCACGAATAAGCAAAAAAAGTCTAATTACACATATAAATGGGAGAAAACAACAGGACAAGAAAAAAATTGAATATATCTTCTTCAAGGAATTTTTTTTTTAAAAGGAAGAAGTGGGTAAAGACATCTGCACTAGCAGATGCAGCACAATTCAGAATTGCAAAGATGTGGATTCAACATAAATGCCTATCAACTGATAAGTGGATAATCAAAGTTTTGTATGTATATTCAGCCAAAAGAAAGAACAAAATAATGTCTTTAACAACAACTTTGGTGGAATTGGAGACCATCATCTTAACACAGGAACAGAAAACCAAATATTGCATGTTCTCATAAATGGGAGCTAGCCTAAGAGTCTGGAAAGGCACAGAAAATGTTAAAATAGATGTTAGAGACCCAGAAGATTGAAAACGGGAAGAGGTGGATGAAAAATCAGTCACCTCAGGTGCACTGGGCACTAATGGAGATGACGAGTACACTTAAAGTCCAGATTCTTCATCACTATACCAAGCAGCCATGCAATCAAAAACCGTTTGTACCCACTAAAACTACTACATGAAATAAATGGGAAAAAATAGGAAACTTTTGAGATACAATATAGAACAGACAAAACTTTCATACAACAGCCTTTTTTCTCAAAATAATAACAGAATAAAGTTATCTATTGTAAAGAAAAACAGAAAACTAGAAGTTAAGTTCCTAAAGAATCTAGAAATGTATTATATAGAGAATATAAAAGTGTAAATTTATAATGACTAGAAGTATTAGTGTGCAAGAATAAAGAGATTGACTAAAATTAAATAGAACGACATACTAGTAGACATAGTTAACCTGTGATTAATTTTTTCTATCAAGCCTTAATAGCAGGAAGCAAAATTGGAGAAAGAAAATAAATCAACATCTGTTATGTAAAGTTAGAAAAGAAAAATCTTAAAACATTAAGAAAATAATGTTATCATCTCCTATTTATAAAAAAAATTTTAAACATAGCTTTCAAGAGTTTATGGTTTTTATTTTAACTTGGGGAAATAAAATTCAGGAGTTGTAGAATAAGTTTGAACAAATTCAGATGTTTAGAAATGCAAGTACTATCAAAATCATTTTCTATTGTGTAGAAAAATAAGTTTAGCACTGTTAGTATCCAAAGATGGCGTAAAAATGAAAGCTAAACTTGACAGGTTATGGGTTTTTTCCTCCTTTATCAACAAAAAAGTGATTCATTGCACAAGTTATGCTTTTATATGGTAATGCTATATTCTTTCAAGAATTGCCTTTTCCAACATGAATCTCTTCATTTCTGAATGACAATAATCAAGTGTTATGGGTTCTAAAGTATCACTGTAAAGTTCATATGTTGAAGTCCTCTACCCCAGTATCTCAGAATGTAACTGTGTTTAGAGAGGGAGCCTTTAAACAGGTAATTAAGTTAAAACGAGGACATTAGGGTGGTCTCATCTGACTGGTGTCCCTATACAAAAAATAAATTTGGATACACGGAGATACCAGGGCTGAGAGAGCACAGAGAAAAGGCCGTTTTAAAACACAGAGAGAAGGTGGCTGTCTGCAAGCCAAGGAGAATGACCTGCTAACACCTTGGTCTTGAACTTCTAAGCCTCCAGACCTGTGAAAATAAATTTATCTTAGTTTAAGCTATTCAGTCTGTGGTACTTTGTTAGGCAGCCTTAGCAAACTACTACATGAAGTTTTTCTGTTTTCTTTTTTGCCTGCCTTTGAAATTCACAATGTGAACTTTTTTTCCCAATGTACCCTTCAATATTTTACTATGTCCCCTCTTACGTTTCCAATTTTTTAAAATCAAGTCTTTCAAAGCAGAACTAAAGTATGATAAGCATTTTCATTCTAGAGGACTGGGCTTTTCTAGAACCTCAAAATTGAGAATGTTTTTATGCTGGTTAAAATTAAACACGACTTTGGAGTTTGCAAGTAGCCATTTAGCAAGATTTCAAAGATAGGCCAGAGTTCATTCAATTATATCTTTAGCCCAATTCCCAAGTGTTCAACACCTTTCTTGTCATCTTCCAAAGGAAATGTTAGTCTTTGCTGATTGCTGATTCACTGATGACCATTTTGGGTCCCACAAAGACTATGCTCTTATCATTGCACATGGTTATGAACAAATATCTTGTTTCCTTTAGTCAATTTTCACGTCAAACATTGGCTTGTTGTCTTCATCTCCAAATAATCATATTTTCTCCTCTTCATTCAAGAGCAAATAAACAAGGAGGCAGGATGAACCAATTGGACTATAGCGCCAATGAGTACAGAAGAACCATCAGGCTCTTACACCACCTTAGTAACTATTCCACTCGAAACTTTTTTTTTCAAACTAGACTGAAGAAAGAAAATATGTCCTGGTTGAAGGAAGCACAAATTATAAGTCTCAAGTACTATAAGCAGCCATGCACCATCAGTTTGGAATAAGTGCTTTTACAGTGAAAGAGAAAAGAATTGAAATGGGAAATAATAGCATCTAACTGACAGAGTTAATAAGACACAAGTGAGAGTATGCATGCAAAGTACTTACCACTATAGTGTTTCATAAATGTTGGCAAAACCATTAAGACTAAGAAGTGTCTGAGTTTTTGGACTACTTGTCAGCCAACAAGTTAGCCTGCCACAGTTTCATGGATGGTGGCAAAAGTCATGAGACCCCTGGGCTAGAAACAAAAGACTTTTTACTACTTTTGGAATAGCAAGAGCTTTATGTTTACTTCGGCCCCTAAGTCTCACGGCCATGGTGGGCCCAGGTGAATGTGGCATACAATATGAGTTTGTGTTACAGCTGAGAAATTCAATCTTAGGAATCCCCAATTGTTTATAATGGGCATCAAGAAAACCTGTTCAATCTTTGCCCTGGAGGGAGGCTTTATCTCATATACTTGATGGCAAACAAATCTGTCCTCTGTTCTAGGGGGAAGACCTTGTCTCTATCTTGCAAGGTTATTTGCTATACATATCTCCTTACAAAGACAGTCTAGACAAAAACTGTGAATGTCTATGCTTACAAGAAGTGCAGAAATGAGAGACCCATGGAGAATTATCTCCCAACAATAAGTAATAGATATTTAAAATTGAGAGCAGTCAGATACGTATTAAGTGTGAATAAATAAGAAAACACATGGATTTAGAAGTGAAATTGCTAGTAAAATTGCATGACCGTTCACATAAATAGACAGGAGCCCTTATCCTGGATAAGAAAATTAACTTAGTTTTAAGTATGATGAATATGAGTTATCTATTAGACATATGATGAAAAACTTCAGTGGGAAACTGAAAATGGATTCAGACAATGGAGAAATATTAAAAATTGTTTAGACCAACATTGGAATCATTCTTATGAAAAAGTCAAGTGAAGCTTGCTTTTCCTCTTTAAGGTGGTTTTCTAGCCCACGGGTCAGAAAATTAGCTCACGGTCAAATCCGGTTCACCTCTTGCTTTTAAATAAATATAAATAAACTTGTATTAAAAATACAGCCACACCACACCCTTTTATTTTTGTATTGCTTACGGCTGCTTTCATACTACTGTGGCAAAATTTGATAGTTGCGACAGAGACCTATGACCCACAAGCCAAAAAGACTTCCTGTCTAACTTTTTACAGAGAAAGTTGGCTGACCTCTGTTCTATACTCTTACATCTGTGTATCAGCCTTCTTTTCCAATATTTTATATTATGACACTATCTACTTTTTCTGAGGCTTTAAAATGTGTACTCTCATGGCTTTGTTTCCCTCTACGTGATTATGATTCAAATAAAGAGTGAATGAAGTGCTGTACTAGTGTTACAAGTTGCAATGATAGAACCAAGAAAGAAAAACAATAAGAATTTACGTGGGAAAAATTTACTTTAAGAAGGGCCTTAAAGGACAGTTAGAGCATTGACAAGCGAAACTTCCTAATGGGGTGGGTACGTTATGTGCGTAAAAGATGGGAGTTTGTGCGCAAAAAAGCAGATACTTAGAACAGCGGGAAACCAACCTGCAAGGTCAAGTCAAAGTATTAGGGTACCAACACACTTTTTCATATTGTTTTGTGATTCAAATTCTGTAAATGCTGAAACGTCTGGGACATGTGTGCATTATGCAGAACGAGAAGGAAAAATCAGAGTCAGCAGGAAGAAGGCCAAGATAACCTGCTGTGACAAGCAAAGCAAATGAGGAGCTTGTTTGATAAAAATAGATTCTACAGTCCAGAGCCTGTTCCTGATGTTGACAGAGGCAGAGTAGATGTGCATAATACGGAACACTTATCAAGGTGATGTCAAAAGATTGTACTTTCCACCTGGGAACTTAGTCTAGGATTATGACTTACAGAAGGCAAAGAAAGACTTGTGAATGCAGAGATCATTGCAAAAGAAATTGTCATTAAATTTTTTTATATAATCCAATTACTGAAATTTGGAAAGCTATACTAAAGAGAATGTTTTGACATTTTATTTCATTTTTAAAAAATAATTTAAGGTAAAAAGTGTTTTCCAGTTGTACCAAGCTATGACGCATAAGTCATGAATTCATTAACTTCGTAGTTTATCATATGAACTTATGGTAACATATTCTTGTAGTCATATGAAAAGGACATTGCAAGTTGTGTATTAATATTTAATTCCCGCATTTTATATTTGTGTGGTTGTCTTATGCCATTTCCATATGTGGTGACTGTGAATTTCAATGCATAAGCCTGAGTGTTCAAGAAATAGCATTTTTTTTTTTTGCTGAAACTCAAATTTATTTCCAATCTTACGTTGTTTTTCTCTCACTCTTATTCTTCCATCCCCAAGGTCATTCTATGATTCCAGTATCTTCAGTCAGTGACAAAGTATTATGAGACAGAGCGCTGTCTGGACACAAATCATTTTTTCTTCACAGATAGCTCTTATTCTTGACCACATGGCTGCTTCAATTCTATAAACTTCCTTCAACTTCCCTGGCTTGATTGGGGCCAAGCAACTGTTTTGAAGGCCGTCTTTAGTTCTTTTTACTAGCATCAGCATGCGGCAAGTTCTCTTTATGGAGTGTTTATTATATTCCCTTTATAGAGCACTTCCTAGGAAACAGAAGGTATTCTCTACTGTTTCAGGATTCACCACGCTCTTTTTCAAACTTCATTCATGCCAAAGTAATTTTTTTGCAAGTCTGTAAGAGAAATGCCTCTTCAAAATGCTCTAGCTAGTTCCTTCTTGTACCCTTTTCTGAAGAAACCCAGCTGTGCAGTGGCATGAGCCAGTGACTTTTGAGCTGCATAGGAACTTAGCATTAACAACTTGTTTTACAACACTGATGCCAACACGACGGTCCATAGAATTTTGAAAGTAGATAAAGAATATTGCACAAGTAACTGAATGAATTCAGAATAATGGAAATTGGGCCTTTACTGTTGGATAAAAAAGTACAAATATAAAAGGGGAGTAAAATTGGAGTTAGAGTAGTTTTTCAATAAATACACATATATAGGAATGCATGTGTCTGAATTTGTGTATACGTGCATGCATTTCTAGCTATCCTATAAAAGCAATGGTACACAGTCAGTAATGAATATACATCTGGTCCCCAGATTTTTGTTTCTAAATGTATTCTCCATTAAAAGAAGCCAGTTTCTTGAAGAAATGGCTGATTCCAGGAAAATATAAGATTAACCTAAAGCACTTATTATAACAAAATGTAAGAAAGATTATTCAAGTATTGATGAGGACATTTCAAAAGAACAGAGAAATTGACCTGAAGAGTCTCCACTTACTAAGCTAATCAAGTTTCAGCATCAAAATAAATAAGGATAATGTAATACAATTTTAATAGGAATGAAAAATACATCATTATCTTATAGTAGAAAGCCAATTAATAAATGTAGAAGGAATGGTGGAATTAGAAATTCACCATTTGGCAGTCATCTTAATAATAATTGGTGAAGAAAAGATTTATTAGTGGATGCTAAAATTAGTAATTCAGTGTTTGATGAGAAACTAGCTATTTGCATAGTCCAAAAATATCTCCCTGCAAAATATTTACATTCACTTGTTATTAATAAGTTAAAGATAACTGTTAATTAACTTTAAAATGAAGAAAATCTAGCAGATTGCATTTTAAACAAATGGTAAAAGTTCATGTCATCAATAGTGAGTTAAATGTTATTCCTCTTAATAAGATGAGCTGAGCCTACAGAGGCTGTGCATACAGGAACTGAGGACCTTTCCCAGATATTCAGGATTCCCTCAAGAGTTCAAGAAAAACTCTGGTGATAAACACTTTGGACTGAGTCATGTGGATGTTTGAGCCCAGCTCTACTGCCTCTATCACCTTAGATTAATTTTAACCTTCCTAAACCTCCAAAATTGTGAAGAAAAGATTAATGTCGCAAGGTATTTTTGAGCATCAGCTGAGATGGTTACAGCTTCAGCCACCATTTAACTACAACCCATGAAGACAACAAGTTAGCTGCCCAGTTGG
The DNA here is from genome assembly GCF_000164805.1 of Carlito syrichta. Lineage (NCBI taxonomy): Eukaryota > Metazoa > Chordata > Mammalia > Primates > Tarsiidae > Carlito > Carlito syrichta. The sequence goes on from NW_007119705.1 coordinate 24,389, forward strand.
GGCCTTCCTGACTTTCTCAACTACAGAAGTCACAAGATTCAAGAAGGCTACCATTGTTAACCAGGACTAAGTTTTGTGGCAATTTACTGTGCAACAAAGAGATGAGGTCTCACTGCCCAGGCAGGTCTTGAACCTGGAGGCTCAGGCAATCCACTCACCTCAGCCCCCCAAAAGTGCAGGATTACAGGCTGAGCCACCGAGCCTGCCCTGTGTCTCATTCTCACCTGATAGATGGGACCAAGACTGCAAACTGCTGAATAGACAGACTGTAAAGCAGAGGGAAAAGTGAACAAAACCAGAAGACCCTCATAAGGAAGAACAGGTCATTGCAGAAGAGAAATAAAAACAACCCCACCTTCCCTCAAAAACAGAATTGAAGAGGGGGAGGGAAAGGGGTAAAGGGAGAAAAATCTACAGAAATGAAGAAAAACCAAAAGAAGAGTATGGGTCTCTCCCAGACGCCTGGGAGAGCAGACACTAAGAAAATTGACTTTGGAATACAAACAATGAAAAGTCCCCAGAATGAAGGGTCTCAAAATGCAAATGTAGATATCAAAACAATAATGGAGAGACTAAAAAGAATTGAGGAGACACAAGAAGAAACTAGGAAGGAGCTGATATCTGAGATAACAGTAATAAAGAATACTGTGAATGAAATAAATAACAAATTGATAAGCATGGAAAGCAGAATTACCCAAGCAGAAGAAAGAATCTCAGAGCTTGAGGACCAAAATATAGAAATAACCCAAACTCTTAAAAACACAGAAAATAAGCTAAAAAAGACAGAACAAAACGTTCAAGAGATGAGTGACTACCTCAAGAGGCCTAACCTAAGAATAATCGGGACTCCCTGAGGCAGAAAGAGAAACAGAGACCACATTGGAACAAACTTTCCACGAGATCATTCAAGAAAATTTCCCTTATCTAATCAGTGATACAAAAATTCAAACACAAGAGATTCAGAGAACCCCCGCAAGACAACAAATGAGAAGATCAACTCCTAGACACATAATAATTCGCCTAAATAAAGTAGGCACAAAAGAAAAAATCCTAAGGCAGCAAGAGAAAAAAGGC
>NW_007119706.1:0-771 GCF_000164805.1 Carlito syrichta
CCTGCTCAGTGGGGTTGGGCTTAAGTACAATTTGATTTGGGTTTGGGGGGGGTCTTTTACAGTTGCAGTTGGCTAAACCACACATTCTTGTTTGACCTTGCTTTTGCTTACAAAGCCTTTAGAGAGATACTTTGTTTTACAAATGATTGTTTTATCTTGTAACAGGCTGCAGAAAATTGCCTGAAGCTGTTTACAGAAATGAGAACTTGTGATTAGAGCATTTTGCTTGTGAAGGCTTGTGAAATTATTTGTAATCTTTTAACTGCCAAATCAAGCCTTTCCTTTTCTGAAACTGATTTATTTCTTTAGGATAGCCTTTCACAAAATGATTGGGAGTATATATACATTGAGGCAACTTTACCCTCAATATCATCACAAATCAGCTAGTAGAATTATTTTTTCATATGACTGAAGAGTTGATTAAACCTACATCCTTTTTACGATTAAAAAGTGTTACGTATGAAATGCAGTTGGGGATGGAAGTCTAATCACTTTATTTTCCTCATATGAATATTTTATTTTGATTTGGTTTATATTCATAATCGATTTTATCACACCATGCTACTTAAAACTAATTACCATAATTCTTAGTCAAAGTATTCCATTCATAAATTAACTATATTTTCTTGTGGATTTTTTCAAAGCATTTTATCATTATTGATGGCAGATGCCGAGACATACATAAGACACTCCTTACCTGTTCATTTTCATGATGGATTCATCAGATTAGCTTTCTACTGATTTCTACTTTTGACAGTTTGCCAGGTATAC
>NW_007119707.1:0-833 GCF_000164805.1 Carlito syrichta
TCTGCCTACTTTGTATCCTTTTTTTGGAATTAGCTTTATGATGAGTGGCCATCATTCTTTTGGAAATATTTTTGGATGGAAGCCAGACAGAGAAAAAATATCCACGTTTCATCTCTCTGGGTAATGACAAGTGCCCCAGTTTCTCATGTAATCCTTAATATTTTTTCAGTGAAACGTAGCATCTCTTGAAAATAGTGCTTTTATACCAAACCCTCCTTGTCTTTCACAGTATTCTTGGTCTCCTCTAGTTAACATTTTGCTACATCCTTTTGGTGATCCTCCAAGACACTTGTCCATCCCCCTTACTCAAGACTGACTGAACTGCCAGTTGGATGGGAAAAATGAACGCTGCTGGAATGTTTGAAAGAAAATGTGTTCAAAAGAAAGAAAGTTTGAGTTGAAAGCAAGAGTTTGAAACAATTTAAAGGAGCTCACATCTGTCATTCCAGTGTCTTGGAGCCTGAGGTGGAAGGATTGTTTGAGGTCAGGAGTTTGAGACCAGCTTGGGCAACATAGTGAGTCCTTGTCTCTAAAAATATATTTTTTTAATTTTTTGAAGAAATTATTTAAAAGAATATGTGGATTCCACAATATCTCAATTTTTAAATAGCATATACTCAGAAAGGTCCCCCCAATGCCCTGTCTAAAGCACCTCCTCACCCCCAGAATTTCCTTCTGTCTCACCATCCTCTTAGCCATTGACATGTCTACAGGTGTCTTGTTTATTATTTAGTGTCTTTTCCTCCAACGTGATGCAGCCTTGTGAGAGCAAGGTCCGGGTCTGACTTGTTCACTCCTGCAAGCCCAGTGCCTAGAACCATGCCTGGGATTAA
>NW_007119708.1:0-714 GCF_000164805.1 Carlito syrichta
ATGAGAACCAGCAAGAGCATGGCGAGCAAGCAGTAGCTGGGGAAGGAAGTTGTCATCTCTGGCGCCATAGGCTGCTGCCAGGAGAGCAGTGGAGACTGCAGACAGTGTGGTTGCTGGGTTGGGGGAGCTACCTACCAGAAAGGCAGCGTCCAACCAGGTGTGATCGTTCTTCATCTTGTCTTTCATTTTTGCATCTCATTGATGCTTCTGATGACGACCTGGCGAATTCCAGGGGTTGCTTTGTGTTCCACTCAGGCCCAATGACCCAGTGACTCTGTGTCCGCATTCCCTTTTCGGAGGTGGGTGGAGGGCACGGATGTTGTCGCCATTGAGCTGGAGGAAACAACCGGGCAGTGGAGTGGAGCTGGAGGGGGCAACAGCAGAATGGGATCCCTGGCCACCACTCAGACAGCTCAGGAGATGCGGAGATCGGCCCCCCTCACAATACAATTTAATATAACGGAAAATGGACGGCCTCATGTAAAATCGTGCGCGCAAACTCCCTGCTGACCCTTGCCCTGGCCACGCCCTAAACCGTCAAGAGACATTTCACATCACCCTCCAATGCCGCCTCCTCCCCCAAATGCATGGGATCCTGTCCACCCAGTGCAGGCAGGGCCTGCTGTTTCCCTCTGTCCTGCCTTGGCTGAAGAGTGCAGACATGGAGGCATTTTGTAACTTGTGCTTGAGCCCACGTGACAACTCAACCACTCT
>NW_007119709.1:0-693 GCF_000164805.1 Carlito syrichta
ATTTTCATCTCTGTTTACATTATTGACCTATACTTGCAAGTTATCTATTATTCCCATTAATGCCCTTAGCATATTGATCATAGATTTTTTTTTTAAATCAGGTATAATTCCAACATTCTTGTCATAGCTAATTCTGGTTTTATGTTGTTCCGTCTCTCCAAAGTATGCTTAATGTCTTTTAGTATGCCTTGCCACATTCTGGTGAAAATATGACCTGATGTACTAGGTAAAATGACCTGCAGTAAATAGGCTTTTAACACAGTGGGACCGTTTGGAGAGAGAAAGAGTTCTACAGTCCTGGGATTAGTCTTTGTCTTTCAGGGATCCCAGGCCCCTGGGCTTCACCTGCTTCTCAGGTCCACCCCAACCTCTGCCCCTTAGAAGAAACAGAACGACAAGAGGTGACTGGATTGCCTGAGCCCGCGGGTTCAAGACCACCTGGGCAACTTGGCGAGACCTCATCTCTACAATAAAAAAAAGCCAGGCGTGGTAGCCCGCACCTGTAGTTCCAGCTACTTGGAAGGCTGAGGCGGAAGGATCGCCAGCACTCAGCAGGCCAGGCTGCAGTGGCCGGGAGCAGCCACTGCACTCCAGTCTGGGCAACAGAGTGAGACTCTAACTCAAAAAAAAGAGATGGCTAGATCAGGCACTTCCCTGCCTTCAGGCCAGTTAGGCTTTTGATAAAATTCCAGA
>NW_007119710.1:0-571 GCF_000164805.1 Carlito syrichta
CTTACTACTTTGTAAATCTCCATGTTATTTTAGTTTATACATATGGGGCCCCACATTCTCTTTTTTCTGTGTGCCCCATTTCAAATGGTTGGTGATTAAAAGTATCAGATTAATCGGGTACTTTATTGCATAGTACAGCATTATGTGTGAGGCACATAAAATACTAGGGGATTCGATGGAAATACTCTTTTAAAAATATAAATTGGGTAAAAATATAAAGGGAATGAGATTACTTTTCTCTAAGGATTGCACATCTGTAACATTTAGTCAAAATTACCCCTGAAAAAATAAAGAGTGCACCAAGAAAATGTACACAAATTTTAAGAGTGAAAAAAGCTGTATTAAATTATGATACTGTTTTATTTTCTAAAATATTTAAGATTTGTTATGCATTCTGCCTTTTGTATAGCACTTAGGTACACAGAATTGCAAGGTTCAATTTTTAAAGAATGATATAGATCTGGAATCTCAGCAAGATTCAATCTAGGCAAAATAAAACATTCAGAGTTTATGTGAGAAACAGTGTAGTTGTCAATTTTGAATGCAGAATTATGTCATGCATTCCAACGTA
>NW_007119711.1:0-578 GCF_000164805.1 Carlito syrichta
AATTTTGATAGGATAGAGTATACTTCTTTGTTGAATATGCATTTGATCCATCCAGATCCAATATCTAAAATATTACACATTTTATAACATCTGAAACCCACTAGGCAAAACTACAAGTAGCTCTAGTATTATGAGTCTTTACCTGTAACTTAACTTTGATGGGTAATAACTGAACAAATTCCTGATTCCCAAGCTTCCCATAAAGGCCTAACATTTTAAAAATATGAATCATGTGTCCCAACATGTTAGAGATGTGACCACAGGCCTTCTATAGACCAGTAAACTTACATGAGATGTGTGCCAACATTTCCAGTTTGAGTCATGCATAAAAATCTACCATAATGGCTTATTCTAAAAATCAAGTCAAAGATCTTCCACTCTGATTTATTGTACTGAAGTAATTATGATATAATTAAAATATCTGCATTAAGATTTATGCTAAACAAATTCTTAATGCATGTATTTTTATGTGCTTCTTAACATACTATGCACCTTAATATTTGTCAAGTTTTCCAGCCCTCTCCATCATGCCCCCTCCTTCTGGTCCTGCTCTCTTACACCATGTACTAGAGGAATCA
>NW_007119712.1:0-630 GCF_000164805.1 Carlito syrichta
AGGTGAACAATGTAACCCCATAACAATAAGCTTCACCAAAGAAGGCAGGAATGCTCGAGGATGGGAGATGGGGAAAGTGTGGGGTCTCAGAATATACAGTGCCGGGGCAGGGGATCCAGGAGCTATTTTTATGATAAAATTAATAGTTCAGAGCCCCCATGTGGCTATAGGACCTAACCCAGTACTTGTCCCTGAGCTTAAACTGCTGCCACCACGTATTAGTCCGAGTCCCATAGAGGCTATGGCAAACTCATCTAGACAGGCAAGCTCCATGAATCGGTCTGGCCTAAAACCCATACACGGACCCCCCATGCATCCACTATGGAACTTACTTACCCAAGCTTATACGTTCCTGAATACCACAAGGCCTGAATTTACCCAGTCTTGCTGGTTATGTTATAACATCCAGCCCCCATATTATGAAGGAATTGCAGTAATGGGGAATCATACAACTGAGCGTAATTCCAGTTCTTGTAGATGGCAGCCAGCAACTCAGGGGCTCACTCTCCAGTTGGTAATGGGCCAGGGACTATGCATAGGCCGCCCCCCACCAGAATTTCAGTCCTTATGCAACGCTACGCTGCCTGTAACCAGCTCAGACTATTACCTGCCCCCTGGAGACGGCTGGTG
>NW_007119713.1:0-427 GCF_000164805.1 Carlito syrichta
GGCCTAGCCAGCTAGCCAGCCAGGTAGCTAGCTAATTAATTCAACTGGCTAGATCACTAGCCAACAAGGTAGCTAGCTAGTTAAGTCAGGTGGCTAGCCAGCTACCCAGCAAACTAGCTAGTCAGATAGTTAAGTGAGCTAGCTAGCCAGCTAGCTAGTTGTCTGCTAGCAAGTCAGCTAACAATTCAGCTAGCTAGTTAAGTCAGCTAGCTAGTCAGGTTGCTTGTCAGATAGCTAGTTAATTCAGTTACCCAGTCAGCTACCTAGTCAGCTAGATAATTAAGTCAGCTAGCCAGCTAACTAGCCAGTTAGATAGCTAGTTAAATCACCCTGCTAGTCACCTAGATAGCTTGTTTGCTAGCTAGTTGTGTCAGTTAGATAGCCAGTTAACTAGTCAGCTATCTAGTTAAGTCAGTTAGCATACCAG
>NW_007119714.1:0-383 GCF_000164805.1 Carlito syrichta
GGCGCCGTGCAGCTGGCGCTCGTGGCGGCGGATCTGCACCTTGTGGCGGAAGCGCTCGCCGCAGTCCTCGCACACGTAGGGCCGCTCGCCCGAGTGCGTGCGGCGGTGGCGCAGCAGGTTGGAGGAGACGCTGAAGCGCTTGCCGCAGTCGCCGCAGGCGTAGGGCCGCTCGCCCGTGTGCGTGCGCTGGTGCTGCACGAGCGCCGAGCTCTCGCTGAAGCGCTTGGCGCAGTAGGAGCAGGCGTAGGGCTTCTCGCCCGTGTGGATGCGCTGGTGCGTCACCAGGTTCGAGTGCTGCGAGAAGCCCTTGCCGCACTCGCCGCAGCGGTGCGGCCGCTCGCCCGTGTGCGTGGCCTGGTGCCGCACCAGGTCCGTGCTGCGGC
>NW_007119715.1:0-789 GCF_000164805.1 Carlito syrichta
CAGCTTATACTTATGATGGCAATCGTGAAGAATATTTAATGACATTTTAATGAGGCAAATAGGATTTCTGGGCTAATGTGGTTGACCTGCTGTGAATACAAACATCAATCACTTGACCCTCATCTGTTGGTAATCCATTGCTATTACAACACAGCTGCTGTGGGTTGATTTTATGATAACGAGGGGTATAAGTTGTAGATACAAAAAATGGATAGCTGGGATGTAAAATGCTGCAGCCAGTAAGGAAAACAGTTTGACAATACTGCAAAAGAGTAAACACAAAAGTTTCTACATGACCCAGAGTTTTATTCCTGGGTATATACACGAAAGTGTATGTGAAAATTCATCACAGCAATATTTATAATAGCTAAAATGTAGAAACAATTGAAATGCCTATCAACTGAAGAATATTGGCAAAACAAAATGTTCATATCCATTCAATGGACTGTTATTCAGCAATAAAAATATGGAAACATATCAATATTCATTAGATTAGTACTGAATAAATTATCAATTAATGAAGAAAGTCACAAAAAGATACAAATTTTATAATTCCATTTATATAAAGTGTCCAGAGTCAACCAATAGGTAGAGACAAAAAGTAGGTTAGTGGTTGATTTGGGCTGAGGGTAAGGAAACTGACCACGCTCACCCCCACACCCCATGACATGATTACAGTGTATCATTTAAAAGGTAAAAAAAAAGTACTAAAATTAGAATGTGGTGATTGTTGCACATTTCATGAATAGATGAGAAGCTGCAGTTTTAATACTTTACATGAAAGAATTT
>NW_007119716.1:0-723 GCF_000164805.1 Carlito syrichta
GCTTTCCCTCTATGATCAGGAACAAGGCAAAATGTCTGTACTCACAGCTCTCACTCAACATGGAGCTTGACGCTCTAGCAAGTTCAACAGGGGGGAAAAAGAAAGAAATTAAAAGCATACAGACAGGAAAAGAAGAAGTAAAAGTGGCCCTAATTGCACACAGCACGTTTATAGGAAATCACAAGGAATCTAAAAAAAAAAATCTCCTAGAAATAATAAGTGATTTGTGCAAGGTAGAAGACACCAGATCAGCATATTGAAATCAACCATATTCCTATATACTAGCAATGAACACGTGGACACAATACTATTTTTTGCTTGCTCAAAAAAAAAGGAAGCTGGGTTTGGTGGCTCAGCCTGTAATCCCATGCCTTGGGAGGCTGAGGTGAATGAATTGGCTGAGCCCGCAGGTTCGAGACCAGCGTGGGCAACTTGGCGAGACCCAGTCTCTATAATAAATCAAAAAAATTAACCAGGCATGGTGGCACACGTCTGTGGTTCCCACTACTTGGAAGGCTGAGGTGGAAGAATCACCAGAGCCCAGCAGGTTGAGGCTGTGGTGGCCATGAGCATGCCCTTGCCCTCCAGCCTGGACAACAGAGGGAGACTCCGACTCAACAAAAAACCAAGAAAACACAATGCTACATCAAAGAAGCCAGACCCAGAGGGCCTCCCCCCATGTGCCTCTAAGTACATGAAATCCCCAGAACAAGCCAATCCATA
>NW_007119717.1:0-812 GCF_000164805.1 Carlito syrichta
TCTCCTCTTCTCTGATTGCTCTAGCCAGGACTTCCAATACTATGTTGAACAGGAGGGGAGAGAGTGGGCATCCTTGTCTAGTTCCAGTTTTCAGGGGAATTGGTTCCAATTTTTGTCCATTTAGGAGTATGTTGGCTGTGGGTTTCTCATAGATGGCTTTTATTATTTTGAGGTATGTTCCCCGTATGCCTAGATGTTCAAGGGTTTTTATCAAGAAGGGGTGCTGGATTTTATCAAAAGCTTTTTCTGCATCTAATGATATGATCATGTGGTTTTTGTTTTGACATCTGTTGATGTATTTAATTACATTTATGGTTTTACGAATGTTAAACCAGCCTTGCATGCCAGAAATGAAGCCTACTTGGTCATGGTGGATGATTTTTGAGATGTATTGCTGAATCCGGTTTGCTAGGATTTTGTTGAGAATTTTAGCATCTGTGTTCATCAAAGATATTGGCCTGTAGTTCTCTTTCTTTGTTGGATCTTTACCTGGCTTGGGTATCAATGTGATGTTGGCTTCGTAAAATGATTTGGGGAGAGTTCCATCTTTTTCAATCGCCTGGAATACCTTCAGTAGGATTGGTATCAGCTCCTCCTTAAATGTCTTGTAGAATTCTGCTGGAAAGCCATCTGGACCAGGGCTTTTTTTTGTAGGAAGTTTTCTTATTACGTGGTCGATTTCCTTGATTGTTATTGGTTTATTTAGGGTCTCAATTTCTTCTTGTTCCAACCTAGGTAGGTTGTGTGATGTCAGAAAAGTCCTCTATTTCCTTATGGTTTTCAAGTTTGTTTCCATACAAGTGTACGTAGTA
>NW_007119718.1:0-799 GCF_000164805.1 Carlito syrichta
TCATCTCTACAATAAATCAAAAATCAGCCGGGCATGGTAGCGTGTGCCGGTAATTCCAGCTACTTGGAGGGCTGAGAAAGGATCGCTGAAAGGATCGCTGGAGCCCAGCAGGTGGAGGCTGCAGTGCCCAGAAGCGGCCACTGCACTGCAGACTGGGCGTCCGAGTGAGACTTCAACTAAAAAAAAAAAGTATACATAATATTGAAAAATAACTTTGTTACTTACAAATACAGACAAAGAGAGTTCACCATTAATTTAGCCATGTTTTATACAATAGGAATCAAAATGTTTAGCTAATTCTGTCTATAAGAGTGTCAGAATCCTAAGTAAAATTTCCCTTAATACTAAACATTCCTCCAAGGGGAGTATATTTTGTAGTATTAGGGCATGAATGAAAATTATTTGACAAAGTGAAATACTTACAAATATGACTTGTCAATTTTCATATTCATACATGTTTTAAACTATGTACATATATATGTGTGTATACGTATATGTATAATACCAATTGAGGCTTTAATTAGACATTTTTCTTTGGTTAAGGGGTTACTCCAAATTGTCTGAAATGTTTTAGACTAACTCTTTAAGGAATAGTCCCTATAGTGAACAACTGCCCATCACATGGCAGCCCCAATGGTAATCTTTCTGTACTCCCATGTTATTCTGTGCTCTCCACAACTGGTCTTAATCAGTGTTCTTATTGAACCCAAAATAGAATTTAGGGTTGTTTTCCTTTCACTTTATGTTCCAAGAATTCTCATTTTAATTCCTTCTAAGATTATAGTAACCTCTGTGAAAA
>NW_007119719.1:0-736 GCF_000164805.1 Carlito syrichta
CAATCCCTTTACCCCTGAATAACAGAATTAAAGAAGACGGTGACGTGGAGGGAAGGAAAAAGTAAGGAGGGGGGAAAAACCGCACAAATGAAGAAAAACCAAAAGAAGAATATAGGTCTTACACAGACCCCTGGGAGATCAGACAATGAGAAAACAGATTCTGGAACACAGACAATGAAGAGTCCCCAGAATGACTGGCTACATGCAACAAACCCAGACATCAAGACATTAATGGAGAGAATTAAAAAAATTGAGGAGAGACAAGAGGAAAATAGGAAGGAGTTGTTGTCAGAAATGACAGCAGTAAAGAATACTGTGATGGAAATGAGCAACAGACTAATAAGCATGGAAAGCAGAATCAGCCAAGCCGAAGAAAGAATCTCAGAGCTTGAAGACCAAAACACAGAACTAACCCAAACTGTCAAAAGCATAGAAAAGAAGCTCAAAAAGACAGAACAAAACCTGCAAGAGATGAATGATCACTTCAAGAGACCAAACCTAAGAATAATTGGGCTTCCTGAGGCAGACAGAGAAACCGAAGCCACACTGGAACAAACATTTCATGAAATCATTCAAGAAAACTTCCCTCATCTCATTAAGGATGAAAAAATTCAAACACAAGAGATTCAGAGAACCCCTGCAAGACAACAAACGAGAAGACCAACTCCCAGACACATAATAATTCGCCTAAACAAAGTAACTATGAAAGGAAAAATCCTAAAGGCAGCAAGAGAAA
>NW_007119720.1:0-777 GCF_000164805.1 Carlito syrichta
AGGATGATCATGAGTGTACCACTGCACTCCTGCCTGGACGACAGTGTGAGACTCCATCTCAAAAAAATAAACACACACACACAGTCCTTCTCATTCCCTGTTGTCTGACACTTCCCTCACTCATATATTCACATGTTTTTCCCACACCCTACAGGCATTCTGCTAAGGTGATCCCAGCACCATGAAATGTTGCCTTAAAACTCAAGTAAAGTCTACCCACCAGGATCAAAATGAAAGAGCAATGGGATTTTGTGTAATGAGCCAATAATATCACATGGATCACATCAAGGAATGTGCAAATTAGTACAAGAAGTAGATGTGTAGGCAAGCAGTATTGTTACAGGAATAAGTGTACAAAAGAGATATGTATAAAGTATTGAAGTACCACAAAGAAAAGTGTGGGCAACTCTACTTGGGGAGTTTTAAAAAATAACAAAAAGCAAGATGCTTAAGCTGTGTCTTGAAAGATGAGTTGGGAGCCAGGCTTGGTGGCTCAGCCTGTAATCCCAGTGCTTTGGGAGGCTGAGGTGAGTGGATTGCCTGAGCCCGCGTGTTCAAGACCCGCCTGGGCAACTTGCCAACACCTCATCTCTACAACAAATCAAAAATTAGCCAGGTGTGGTAGTGCACACCTGTAATTCCTGCTACCTGGAAAGCTGAGGCAGAAGATCACCAGAGTCCAGCAGGTTGAGGCTGCGATGGCTGGGAACATGCCACTGCACTCCAGTCTGGGTGACAGAGTGAGACTCCAACTCCAAAAAAGAAAGAAAGAAAGAA
>NW_007119721.1:0-736 GCF_000164805.1 Carlito syrichta
CTGACCCTGAAGAAATACAAAAGATCATTAGAGACTACTACGTACACTTGTATGGAAACAAACTTGAAAACCAGAAGGAAATGGAAGACTTTCTGACATCACACAACCTACCTAGGTTGGAACAAGAAGAAATTGAGACCCTAAATAAACCAATAACAATCAAGGAAATCGACCACGTAATAAGAAAACTTCCTACAAAAAAAAGCCCTGGTCCAGATGGCTTTCCAGCAGAATTCTACAAGACATTTAAGGAGGAGCTGATACCAATCCTACTGAAGGTATTCCAGGCGATTGAAAAAGATGGAACTCTCCCCAAATCATTTTACGAAGCCAACATCACATTGATACCCAAACCAGGTAAAGATCCAACAAAGAAAGAGAACTACAGGCCAATATCTTTGATGAACATAGATGCTAAAATTCTCAACAAGATCCTAGCAAACCGGATTCAGCAATACATCTCAAAAATCATCCATCATGACCAAGTAGGCTTCATTCCTGGCATGCAAGGCTGGTTCAATATTTGTAAAACCATAAATGTAATTAAATACATCAACAGATGTCATAACAAAAACCACATGATCATATCACTAGATGCAGAAAAAGCTTTTGATAAAATCCAGCACCCCTTCTTGATAAAAACCCTTGAACATCTAGGCATACGGGGAACATACCTCAAAATAGTAAAAGCCATCTACGAGAAACCCACAGCCAGCATACTCCTAAATGGACAAAA
>NW_007119722.1:0-623 GCF_000164805.1 Carlito syrichta
TTTGGAGATAGAGATGAGGCTGCCTGATGTTAGACAGTCGCGTCTCCAAGTCCTGGCTCCAGCAATCTTCCGTCCTCAGTCTGCCAAAGTGCTGGACGAGAGATGGGAGATTCCAGACCTGGCCTACCCTTAGCAGGAGTCGTTCTGGTGCACAATGAAGTGTGCTTTGCTTGCTGGGATACGCTTCCTAGCTGTCCATAGCCAACGATTTCGCTTGCTTTTCTTATGGAGCTATGAGTCTCCTTTACTTCTCACCACGAATATTCACCCCTCAACCTTGCGGAAAGCACCCTTGGATTTGTTCTTGCCACATACTCTCCTTGAACAGTAGCCAACCCTTTTAGTGGTAATTTCAGAGGGCTGTGATCATACGAAGGGCCTCTAATGCGAGGAAAACCTCCTCTAAACCCATGCTGTGGAGCCAAAGGTAAGGACAGAGACCCACTTCTCTTGGAGTGACACCCATGCTTCAGGATGGGTGCTGAGAGAGGTCATGTTTCCAGGTACGCACAGGTGGCCGCCACCAGCATGCAACCTCTGCTCTACAAGAAAAGCAGCTTGCAGACAATTTGACCCCATTTTTCCCAGCCTGCCAGGCCCGGGACAGAGCTCCAATCCTCTGA
>NW_007119723.1:0-779 GCF_000164805.1 Carlito syrichta
ACTATATCTATTGATAGAGTCTGGACAGCCTGTGGCATGGGTCACCAAAAGAAATATGTAAAATATCCCTCATTGCATTGGCCTAACCAAGCAGCTGGGTGGCTGTGTATATAAGCCTTGAAAACATATTTTTTGAAAGCCAATAAACATAGTGAGGTTGCCTGTTTGTTCCTAATGTCACTGGACAGAATGGTAACAGAAGAGGATGAGCTTAGGGATTTGAATTCCCAGCTCAAGTACCTCATAAATAGTCTGAAGTTTCATTTCTTAACTCAGTCACTGCAGAGTGTCTGGAATGTTATTGCATGACACTTGACAATTATCCAATAGGATTGGACATTTTACAACTAATTTTTTATGACCTCTTTCTTGAACATTTGACTGAATTCATGGTTTTATCCCATTGGTATCCCATTGGCATCTGGTCCTCTCAGCCACTAAACTGTCACTTGTCCTGTTTAGGTATTTTTTTCTCAAAGCTTAAAACTGTTGACCTTCCTAGTCATTCGTTTAACTAGGGTGTGTTAGTGCCTACTACAGAACAGGCACACTTTGAGGGGAGGGGGACACAAAAGCTTGCAAAATTAACAACACTCATGCCAGCAGAGAGCTTAAATGCTAGCGGAGCTTACCTTGCAACATATCATTCACATTGACTTCTTTGATTTGATTGCTACTAATATCTTTTACGTAAAATCTGGCCTAGGTAAAGTCACCTTCCCTGTACTTCCAATCCAAACCAATCTTGAGATATTTTGTTTAGTCACAGATGGTCTTTA
>NW_007119724.1:0-317 GCF_000164805.1 Carlito syrichta
TAAAAAATAAAATGAAAGACTTTCTTTATGTTCAATTTTTGACATAGTTGAAATAATACCAGAGTTATCTGTTACTTGATCCTTTAATATTGTGAAACCATTTGTGTCTTCTTCAATGTTAGCAATTAAGTCACTTTTCCAATAGCTTCTGTTATAGAGATTGTATTCAAAATATTTATATTCTTAATTTTTATTAACAACCATTTCATATTTACGTATTTGTTTATTTTTATTTGAATTGATGATCACTCTATCACCCATACTGGAGGGCTGTGGCACACTCACAGCTGCCACAGCCTTGACCTGCCGGGCACAAC
>NW_007119725.1:0-765 GCF_000164805.1 Carlito syrichta
CTATTCATTTCCTTAGTTGCCAGAGAAAGATTACAAAATTATTTTTTTCTAAGACTGGCATTAACTTGCACTGAGTTAGAAAAAGGCTAAGTAGCATATAAGAGACATTTTTACCTTTCTTCACAGGTGGATTAGAATGAGCTCCTTCAGAATTTATGAAGGAGAACCAGGCTAAGGAAGAGAGGGGGCGTGGTCACTGGAAAGAATTTAAGATAACTGGTAACACTTCAAATACATAGCAGGCAATTTTTCTAGAACCTTAACAACAAAAGGCAGAAGTTTTAACAGTGCCAACAGGTCAGGGGAAACACTGCACAATGGGAATGGAGGGAAACATAAAATGACATAAAGAAACACACGCCAATCAAGTTTTTAAAAGATGACATTTCCCATCAAACAAAGCATAATAACTCAACCAGCTTTTTAGCAGATTCAAAACGACAGACACACACAAATAAGAGAATGAGGGGTATGTAAAACATCCGTTTTGTCCCCTTCCAGTCATACTCCTCATGAAGATATCTCAGATACCTCTTAGCAATTGGCAGGTTGGTACACCCCCAATTCAGACTAACTTTATGCGGAGCCCTCCCTCCCTCCGTCTCATATACACACAATCACACAACACATTTTTCAACTCTCCATCCTAATCCTAGAAGCCTACGGGTTCGTCTTCAGACAGTGTTTCCTTCCACTGCCTTTCAGCCCTTTCCTTCAGCTGGACATAACTACCTGACTCCAGGAGTGATCAAGCTCTCCTTCTGC
>NW_007119726.1:0-693 GCF_000164805.1 Carlito syrichta
CACAGATTACCTTGTATATCTGACATAGCCTATGTTATCTGATGTCATGGTAAGGACCAACTATCCACCACTCTTCTTGAATAGAAATCTGCCTAGGGAAGGGGGGCACACCTCATCAACAAGGGTACCTGCACAGTGAATATTTGTATACCTAACCCTGAAATGTACCCCAAAATTTTAAAATAAAAAAAATTTTAAAGTTAAAAAAGAACTTTTGTAAAACTCCTATTTGTACAAATTGTGAAGTTCTCCAGCATTTACTTGGCATGAAGGAATTATTAGTATTTCCATGTCAGTGGTCTCTACTTCTTGCCATTAGCCCACAATAATCATAAGTGTACATCTTGGCAATGTAGTGATCATAAACCAAAATGCACAACAGACACGGAAATGCTGTGGCCATCCTTCATAAGTACCTTGTCCCTAACAGACTTACACAATTTTATCAAAATGAAAACATAATATCTTAACATCTACTTAAAGACCTTGAACACTTAGGGACCCCAGAGACTAGCTCTGCAGCATCCTTTGATACTGTTCTCTCCTACAAAATATAAGATGAAGTTGCCTATATGATGACATTTTAAATACTCAGGAATGCACTTGTATGACTCCTGCTGGTTGGAACAAGAGATGGCATGAGGAAAGTCAGCAAATTGGAAGGTGAACCATTAAAATTTGAAAGGTCATAGA
>NW_007119727.1:0-735 GCF_000164805.1 Carlito syrichta
CCTCTTCATCTCTCTGACTTTTAATTTTAGAGGCACCAGCACTCAACACTCGGCCTCCTTTTTCTTCCTGTGTGGACCCCTTCCACTTGTAATCTCATCCAGCCTCATGACTCTATCTGCCATTCATATTCCCTTTATCTTTTTGTATTTATATCACAGGCCAGATGCATACTCAAACTACAGAAACTCTTGTTTACCATGCTTACTTGATAATTGCACTTGAAATTCTAGTTAGCACCTCACATTTAACATTCCAGAACTAGCTTTATCCCTTCTGTATCCCATCCCTGTGAAGTCTTCTTTACTTTAGGTAATGCTCACTCAGTTCTTCCCATGGTTCAGGCCAGAAACCATGGGTCATCCTGGCCTCTCCTAGCTCTTTCATTTCCCACCTCCTGTTGATTGTAGCTTTAAAACCTACACAAAATCCGGTCATTTCTCTTCATTTTCACCACCACCTCCACCTGGTCCACATACCATCATTTCTCACCTGCATCATGACAACAGACTCTTGCTGGTCTCCCTGCTGCCTACTTCAATTCTAATCATGCAGAGTGGTCCTAAGAAAAATTAAGTCCAATTGTGCCATTCTTTGCTCTAAACCCATCACACTTCAGAGAAGAAGTCAAAATTCATTTACAAGATGAATTAAAAAATGCCCTAGCGTGTTGGGAGCCAACATCTATAGCTACATGGCTGAGGCCTGTAAAGGCCCATCTGGAAGATCGCCTCTGA
>NW_007119728.1:0-773 GCF_000164805.1 Carlito syrichta
CACATTTATTGTATACCCTGAGACTTTGCCAAAATCCTTTATCAGTTCAAGGAGGCTTTTGACAGATTCTCTTGGGTTTTCAAGGTACACACTCATGTCGTCTGCAAAGAGAGATAACTTGACTTCCTCTTTTCCTATTTGGATAGCCCTGATCGCCTCCTCTTTTCTGATTGCTCTAGCCGGGACTTCCAATAGTATATTGAACAGGAGGGGAGAGAGTGGGCATCCTTGTCTTGTTCCAGTTTTCAGGGAAAATGGTTCCAATTTTTGTCTGTTTAGGAGTATGCTAGCTGTGGGTTTCTCATAGATGGCTTTTACCATTTTGAGGTATGTTCCATGTATGCCTAGATGTTTGAGGGGTTTTATCAAGAAGGGGTGCTGTATTTTATCAAAAACTTTTTCTCCATCTAATGATATAAATATGTGTTTTTTGTTCTGACATCTCTTGATGTGTTTAATTACATTTATTGCTTTGCGAATGTTGAACCAGTCTTGCGTCCCAGGGATGAAGCCTACTTTGTCATGATGGATGATTTTTGAGATGTGTTGTTGCATATGGTTTGTTAAACAAACAAACAGCAAAGTAAATCAAAGAAAAAAAACAGAAAAGAAAAGTTTTTGCAAAGCAAAAGAAACCAGCAAGAGAATGAGGAGACAGCCCACAGAATGGGAAAAATATATTTACCAACTCTATATCTGACAAAGGCCTAACATTTAGGATCTACAAGGAACTCAAATGTGCCAAAAAGGAAAAGCAAAGAGCCCTGTTAAAA
>NW_007119729.1:0-772 GCF_000164805.1 Carlito syrichta
TGGGCTCCAGCAATCAAGAAGTTTATTTGTTAATATGAAGCATTTGGATTCTGTCCATGCTCACAGAGACATGGTGCAGTGAATCTGGCTAGATCCACTGCTGAGAAGAGGGTCCCAGGTTAGGCCACAGCCCCTAGGCCATCTGCATGCTCTCCGTGACCAGTCCAAGATCTGGGACCTTTCATTGAGGCCTTCCTTTCCAGGAATTTTGGTGGGAATGCAGATAACAGAATCGCCGTGGGGGTTATGTTCTCATACCTCCTGTCCACCAGTCTTACTCTCTCCTTCCAGATGTGAGAAAACACTATTTCAGAACAAAATCCAGTAGATTTACCTAACTGGTGAAATAAGAAAGGTCTAGGAAGTTGCAATTCTCTTCATGCCCATCCCTCCTGTTCCTTTTGTTTTAAACGATGGAGCCAAATTTCAAACAAACATGGAAAAGGTGCATAAAAGCTAATGGATTTATTTCAAATGGGCTTCAGGGTCAACTAAACTTGAAGTTGACTCTTAGCCATCTGTTTGTGTGTCTGGAGTTGCACCTGCTTTGAATTAGGATAATTTAATAATATCCAATCAGACTGAGAGAGTACAAATGGTTTTGTTAATTAGATGAAAAAGTTGCATTTTATGACACTTATCATATTATCCGTGGGTGGATGACTGTGGCTGTACTCTGTGTTAACGCCTTATCTATTATCTGTTCTGCCTTTCGAAAATCTATCTTATTTCAGTTTCCATCATGCTGGGTTGTTTTTGCCCAGTCTCTGTG
>NW_007119730.1:0-820 GCF_000164805.1 Carlito syrichta
GCTTCTTGTTTCTTTTATTTTTAATTTTTTTTGAGTTGGAGTGTCACGCTGTCGCCTAGACTGGAGTGCAGTGGCCACTCCCAGCCACCGCAGCCTCGACCTGCTGGGCTCCGGTGATCCTTCCACCTCAGCCTTCCAAGGAGCTGTAACTACAGGCAAGCCCTACCATGCCTGACTGATTTTTTGATTTACTGTAGAGAGGAGGTCTCACCAAGTTGCCCAGGTGGGTCTCGAGTTCAGGCAATCCACTCACCTCAGCCTCCCAAAGGCATGGGATTGCAGGCTGAGCCACCGAGCCCAGCTTTTTATTTTTGAGTTGGATTCTCACTCTTTTCGCCCAGGCTAGAGTGCAGTGAGGTGCTCATGGCCATCACAGACTCCAACTGGTGGACTCAGGCTATCCTTCTGCCTCAGACTTCCAAGTAGCTGGAAGGTACTGGAGATGCACGCCACCATGTCCGGCTCACAGGTTAACTGACAAATCAACCAATCCAAGTTGTGCCTGAAAATGATAAGGCCCACAACTAGTTATCACCTGGAGAGCTGGCCATATATAAAACCTGGCTCTATCCTCTTCCTAATGCCTTTACTCCTGGATTGGCCTCCTACGCTCCCAGTTAGGTTCTAGTAGTCTCAATTCAGTTTTCCATCTAAGACCGAAAAGCCTTTTGGCTAAAGCCAAGTAGCTCTAAAGCTGCTTCTAAAGAATTAGGAAAACAGTCTTCTCTATCCTCCTACAGCATACTCATAACTAGGACCTGAGTTCTGTATTTTTTTCTTCCACAACCACTGTATGCTGGAGTCCAGCATTTTAACTTTG
>NW_007119731.1:0-756 GCF_000164805.1 Carlito syrichta
AACTACATGACACAAATAAGCCCCACCATGGCAAGCAATCATGTGACTAACCCACCCAATCTGCCTGCTGTCCATCACCTGATATCATCAGTACCTGTGCTTGTCTGCCCCTTTGTGGTGATGTTGTTAAACCCAAAATTCAAAATCCGAGAGACCACCAAAGAGCCAGCTCCAATGCAAACACACGAGGGTCTTTATTCTGACTCGAGTCTGGGCTCATGTTTGAAGTCAATGCAGCAGCTTCAGGGATGAGAGCCTCGACCCAGGCTAACACACACCTTTTATACATAATTCTGAAGGGGTGGGGTGGCTTTACAAACTTGTGCACACAGGATTGGATAAAACTATATGACGCAGCAAAGACTTTGGTTGATTTAAGTTTGATTTGCGCGGGCTCAGGCTTAGTTACTTGTGATGGACAAGTAACTGCCAAACGGGCAGAATGGAATGCCAGATAAGCTAGGTTTAGTGAGCAGGCAGGAGGTTGGAAACAACACCGAGCTTAACAGGAGAGAGACGCCACAGAGGCTACCACAATTTAAGCAAAGGAATGTCCAGAAGGGGCTTATTGCTTAACATTCACACACTGCTAGCAGCAGTTGCAGAATTCATATAGTAATAGTTCTTTTTGAGTTTTTTTTTAATCTCTTGGGTCTCTCAATGTGAAAACAGACCATCACCCAACCATCAAGGGGAATAGTTAAAATGGAGTCAACCACAAGCAATCACGGGCCATTGCCTTGCTAGGGTCTGGTG
>NW_007119732.1:0-484 GCF_000164805.1 Carlito syrichta
TACCACGTCGAGGGAACGTGAGTCAGGCCGCTCTTGGACATGGACCCTTAACCGTGAGTTCACAGACTCTTCTTTTCTTGTATTTTCTAACCTGTGTTGTGGCTTTTGCTGGAAGTGCAACTGCTGGATTATGCATGAGAGTATCCCGTTTTCTGAGAAGTGTGTGTGGAAGGACTGCCCTATTCCCACGGAATGTATGTGGCCATAAATGTGTCCACTGATTCCTCAGTGTTCGTTCTGTTCCATGGATCAATCGTTAGGGTTTTATACCATTGCCTCTGTGTTTGGTTTACTGGACTTTGGTGAAAGCAGAAAGTGTGAAACCCTACACTTTGCCCATTTTGAAGAGAGTTTGGGCTATTGCCGGTCTCATGCAATTCTTCTGAAAGACTAGAATTTGGGTTTTGGTCGAGATTTCTTTGTGTTTTTAATGCGTTGTGTAGTAGTGGCATCTTCCCACGTCATGGTTTTTATTTATTGAACC
>NW_007119733.1:0-617 GCF_000164805.1 Carlito syrichta
GGCCGGGAGAGGCCACTGCATTCCGGTGCGGATCCCAGAGTGAGACTCCAACTCAGGCCAGAGCCCTCGGTTCAGAGAAATGTGAACTGTTATTTGCTGGAGTGGAACTATGGCCTTAAGAACATTTTACTGAAACCTGCTAGTTATTAAGGATGAATGTTTCCTTGCCTTAAATGGTGGACAACCAAA
This sequence comes from Carlito syrichta, assembly GCF_000164805.1. NCBI lineage: Eukaryota > Metazoa > Chordata > Mammalia > Primates > Tarsiidae > Carlito > Carlito syrichta. Next base: position 190 of record NW_007119733.1, read on the forward strand.
GTCTTCGACAACCAAAATATGAAATTCAAATTTCCAAGTGTAAATTATATTCAGATGAAAAAACATGCAGTAATATCCATAAAAATCGTTGTACTCTGTGCCAGGTAACAGCAGCTATCTCAATCTACCCTGTACAAATGAGGAGATGGGGGGAATCTAAGCCGAGGAGTATCAAAACATCATAGATATATGCTTCATCTTCTTCTTTCTGACCTGTCTTTTTCCTCCCATGTATTTAAAACGCTTTTCACTTTTTGTAAAATTATGTACTCAAAAGTGAACAATTTAAACCTGAATCCTAAAGTGAACAAACACTGTTTAGCAGATTCGTGCTCTCCAACAGTACATTGAAGGAGTTTATGAAATGTGCCTTTCGGTGTGGAAGAGAGAGGCTCAAAGGTAGAAGTCACATACCCACTGTCCTATGC
>NW_007119734.1:0-446 GCF_000164805.1 Carlito syrichta
CGTGGTCTCTTTAACATAGCTATGGCCTGTTCTATTAAATAATAACCTGGAGAAGAATACCAAGGTTCGGGAAGATGAACAGGAACAAAAACATAAGCAGGATGTTTGAGAATAAAAACTTGATAAGGATTACCTAAAATACAATTAGCCAAAGTACAATTTGTGCAGGTACTATTAAAATGACCATACTCAAACTTTATAGAATAATTAGAATGTGCATAAGCTATCAATAAAACATAAGGAGAATCAACACAAGCTTGTAAAGAAGTTGTAAACTTTGAAAAAGGTCGATAAAGAGTTATCCTTCCTGTGGCTGCAAATAATTTGTAAAGATGTGATTGTGGATGTTTTCCAAAAGGTGAAGCATAATAAAAGACAGGAGCTACCCATCCAAAAGGAGACCAATTATCCAAAGGAGTTGGTGGAGGAATTATTGGATGGGATTT
>NW_007119735.1:0-647 GCF_000164805.1 Carlito syrichta
GCCTCTGGCTTGAAATAACACCTTGGTATTAGAGTGATTCATTCATGCAACCTCATTTTTCACAATTTTAGTACACCATGCTACTCAGTGAATAAAATGTGCAATAAATACCGAGAATTCATATTATAAGATGATAATCCATATGTTTAAAATGTTAATTTATATAATAATGAGGAAAATAAATCTACAAATACTCGCTTTTCTTAATTTTATCTGTGACTATATACAATGTAAAAATAATTTTGTTTTTGAATGTAATTATAAAATTTATGACCCAGTTTTTAAAACATTTATGTTCAAATTTACTTCATCTCACTTAAAACTTTTTGTAATTTGCTAATGAGCACTTGAAGATATTTTATTGGTAGAAATCAGTCTATATGGCTAAAAGCTTAAAAATAAAAAATGCATTGTTACTCATACATCATAATTTTAAATCGTTAGAAAGCCATATACTCTAAAATAAATTCTCCACTTGTGTATCTTACTTATTAAATAATCTTAACACCAGTAAAGAGAAGATGTTTGCTAATTGTAAAAGATTCTAATTTAAAATGCATGTGCTTTACATTAAAATAATTATCTAAGCCGGGCTCGGTGGCTCAACCTGTAATCCCGCGCCTTGCGAGGCTGAGGTGAGTGGATTG
>NW_007119736.1:0-756 GCF_000164805.1 Carlito syrichta
TTTCTTCATTTTCTCTGCCCCCTCTGCCTCCACCCCTATTTATTTGGTCTATTTTACATTCTGGGATGAAAGTCCCTTTTTGGGGTCATCAGTTGATGGCCAGGAAGCCAAAGGGCAGGACCAGAATACGTGACTTCAGGTCCCCGTAGAAAGTCCCACATGGGCCCCGGGGACCAGTGACATGGCCTGATCTTCTCTCGTCTCGTCGATGCCCAGCTAGGGCGGAGGAAGCAGGGCTAGCCGGGTGGAAGAATGACTCGAGGAAAGAATCTGTGGAGAGCAGAGTCCCAGAAGAATCTCCCGTGTGGAACCCGATCGCTCTCAGGCTCCCCAGAGGGAAGGAAGAGGAGGAGGAGGAGGAGAAGCAGCCGGCAGAACCTGGGAAGCAGGGGTGCTGTTCTCAAAGGGAATGTTTAAAAGACACTCAACTTTACACAGCAGTGAATCTTCCTTTGCGAAGCTACAGTCTGGTCACGTCTCTCTGAGCGATTGTAGCCATGTTTCCTAATTTTGACCTCCTCTCCTACATCGGGGAGGTGAATCTCCTCTCTCTTCTCTCTAATTTACTTTCTAAAAAACTATATCATGCTATCTAACTTCTGTACAATTCTTTGCATCTTTCAAGAGTCACTGGATTGCGCACCCACAACACCGGTGGGTCTGATCTAACATTTTAAAGTCCCCTACCAGGATTCTCAACCTAAACATTTTTAGTGGTCCCACGGAGATTCTGGCATCTGACATACTTATTGTATC
>NW_007119737.1:0-727 GCF_000164805.1 Carlito syrichta
AGAGATAAAGAATTACTTCCAGAGCCTGAACCTAAGAGTAATTGGCCTTCCTGAGACAGAGAGAGACAGAGACCACACTGTAACAAACATTTCATAAAATCATTCAAGAAAACTTGTCTCATCTCATCAGTTATGGAAACATTCAAACACAAGAGATTCAGAGAACCCCTGCAAGACAACAAATGAGAAGTTCAACTCCTAGACACAGAATAATTCACCTAAAAAAGTAGGTAAAAAAGAAAAAATCCTAAAGGCAGCAAGAGAAAAAGGTCAGATTACCTACAAGGGAAAACCAATTAAAATAGCAGCAGATTTATCTACAGAAACACTTCAGGCCAGGAGAGCTTGGAGCCCTATCTTCAAAGTTCTAAAAGATAAACAATTTCAACAGAGAATAACCTACCCAGCCAAGCTAAGCTTCATCAGTGAGGGAGAACTGAAATCATTACCAGATAGCTAATCCCTAAGAACTTATGCTGCCACCAGATCACCTCTACAAGAAACACTTAAGAAAGTATTGAACAAAGAAGATAAGGAAAAAAGAACAACATTCTTCCCAAGAGTACAAGGAAAAAGATTAAAAACACACATGAACCAACCACCAAACCAAAGAAAGACAACAAACAAACAGGAACAAGAACAACAACTCTGTAAGAACCTAATGATAGGGATCAGCTATTACATTTCAATGATTAACCTGAATGAGATTGGATTAAATGCACCACTG
>NW_007119738.1:0-453 GCF_000164805.1 Carlito syrichta
ACAAGCTATGTCCTTGCACAAAAACTCACATGGGCTTTCCTGTGTCCCGCTAATTCTTTTTTTTTAATTTGAGTTAGAGTCTCACTCTGTCACCCAGACTGAAGTGCAGTGGCCACTCCCGGCCACTGCAGCCTCAACCTGCTGTGCTCTGGCGATACTTCCACCTCAGCCTTCCAAGTAGCTGGAACTGCAGACGTGCACTACCATGCCCGGCTAATTTTTTGGTTTATTGTAGAGATGAGGTCTCACCAAGTTGCCCAGGCAGGTCTTGAATCGGCAGGCTCAGGCAATCCACTCACCTCAGGCTCCCAAAGGCGCGGGATTACAGGCTGAACCACCAAACCTGGCTTCCTGCTAATTCTGAAGCTCATCCCTTCTGTCTTCCCCCCTGGAATTATTCTAGATGTCACATTAGGTAATTAAGACAGTTTTATCCCCAGACAAGGAATGAGG
>NW_007119739.1:0-373 GCF_000164805.1 Carlito syrichta
AGCCGGGCTCGGTGGCTCAGCCTGTAATCCCGCGCCCTTGGGAGGCTGAGGTGAGTGGATTGCCTGAGCCCGCGGGTTCGAGACCCGCCTGGGCAGCGAGAGCTCATCTCTACAATAAATCAAAAAATCAGCTGCGCATGGTAGCGCATGCCTGTAATTCCGGCTACTCGGAAGGCTGAGGCGGAAGGATCACCGGAGCACAGCAGGTCGAGGCTGCGGTGTGCTGGATTGGCCAGTGATCCTTGAACCATGATTCACTGAATATTCCATATTTTTCCCACAGAGATGAAATTCTATCTTAAAAGTATATTAAGGTTTCAAATGACTTGAGTTTGCCTTATTGTTTTGTCTGCTAATTTCTTTGCTGGAACTG
>NW_007119740.1:0-747 GCF_000164805.1 Carlito syrichta
CTTGCCTGCTAGGAAAAGATCCCTGACAGACATTTTCACTTTTTAATAGGCTCTAATTGACAGAGCATTTTTCCTTACAGACTCTTCTACAGATGAGTTCATGCTCTACCTTACAGTACAAACAGGAAGAAAAGAAAAGAAAGTGTTTTTTTATTATTTAGAGAATTCTTTATTAGTTTCTGTAATCAAACCCATGTAGATAAGACCTTACATATTTAATACAGTGCATTACCCCTGTACAAATGAAAAAAAAAATAAGTTTAATGTTTCTAGAACAATATGGCTGTTAATTTCTGTACTATGCCAACTCAACACAGTAAACTGGGATACTTTTTCCAAAGTTGACAGCACAGCTAAAGTTTCCAAAAATTCAAATTATGTATATGTGTGTATATATATATATAGACCAATAATAGCAGTATGTTATGCACCAATAGCAGCAATAGCTTTTCCAGGTTCTGCAGTCATCTGACAAAATTATAGAAACATCCAGCACACTCCATTTAAATCAAAGGGGGGGAGAAGGAAGGCTAAAAAACATCCCCCAAAATAGCAAAATTCTGTTACTGTTGTGGTACCTGGCACCATTTTTAAAAATTAGCTTCTGAATCATCTGGAAAGAAAACATTCTAGAATAACATCATTAAAAACAGCTCTGATAAAGCACAGTCACTACTACATATCATAAAGCAGGTACAAGGTATTTTACATTCACAGAGGTATGATACAGTACTGTCCTACAACTAT
>NW_007119741.1:0-770 GCF_000164805.1 Carlito syrichta
AAATATGCGATTTCCAAATGAACTAGAAATTGATCTGAAAAATGACCCAGCAATCCCCCTATTGGGAATATACCCAGAGGAACTCAAATCATTCTATAGAAAAGATGCCAGCACAGGTATGTTTGTTGCAGCTCTATTCACAATAGCAAAAACATGGAACCAACAATGCTGTCCATCAAGGCTGGACTGGATAAAAGAAGTGTGGTACATATACACAATGGAATATTATGCAGTCATAAAGAAGGACAAATATATGGACTTTGCAGCAAGTTGGATAGATTTGGAGTCAATGACACTCTAGTCAATCACAGAAACAAAGAACAGAGTGCCATATGTTCTCACTCATAAGCAGACCTTGACCAATTATAATACTATGAGAAAGTATTGACAGTAATGGGAAACTGTCAGGGGAAAGGAGTGGGATTGTCAGTTGAGGGAAACTGCTATGGGAGGTAGGGGCAGACCTCATCAACAAGGGTACCTGCATAATCAATGTTTGTATACCTAACCCTGAATTGTGTTCCACATCTTTATAACAAAAAAAATTAAAAAGAGAAACTTAAGAAACAATCAATTCTCAAAACTCACCTTCATGTCAAGAGGAAGTAATAAACTAACAATCTAAACACTAGGTCTAGTTTCACATTATACACTATTTCAACATATTTTTATTCAACTTGGACTAATTTTCCTTCCAAATAATGTAGAGATCACTACACTCTTTTTTATCTTTCAATTGCAAAAAGGAAATCTATGTTCCATTTTTGAAA
>NW_007119742.1:0-778 GCF_000164805.1 Carlito syrichta
AGCTGTGATCATAGACAGTGCCTCTACTGCGAGGAAAACCTTCTCCAAACCCATGCGCGGGAGCCAACGGGAAGGACAGAGACCCACTTCTCTTGGAGTGACATCCATGCTTCAGGGGTGGGTGCTGAGTGAGGCCAGGTGTCCAGGTCCTAACGGGTGATCGCCACCAGCATGTAACCTCTGCTCTACAAGAAAAGCAGCGTGAAGACAATCTGAACCCCACTGTCCCGGCCTGCCCGGCCCTGCACAGAGCTCCAATCCTGTGAGTGGGCAACAGATGGCGGAAGGAAGCCCCAGCCTCTGGGACTCACTTGCCAGGAACGGAGCCTCCATGACTCAGAGCTGGAAGGAAGAAGACACTGACTCTCCGGTCTGGGAGCTGAGGGGAGACACAGCATCATCTTCTCGGCCACACTCAACCAAGCAGACCTTTCGTCATGTACAGCTCGGGGTGGGGATAGGTCATGGCCATGTGCCACCTACTCTCAATGCTCTCTCGGAGACCAAACCTGTCTGGTGGCTTGGATGCCTAACTTAGGACAACTTCCAGAGACTTTCAAGAGCTTTTGGAAAGCAGCAGCTATCATGGGCTAGGATTGTTCTCCGAGCGGATGTCCACCGAGCTCCCATACTGTTGGTGCAGGTGTGGAATCTCTAGGCTTTTTCTTCAGTTATTCATTGGAAGGCATTCATCGGCATTTCGGACACCAATCCTCAGCCACGTATAGTAAAATGAATTCAATTAGAAACCATGCCAAGTGGATTGATTTCTGGGAAA
>NW_007119743.1:0-433 GCF_000164805.1 Carlito syrichta
GTATAAGCACCTATATTTTCCCAAATCCTTACCAGCCTCTGTTATTGTTAGTTTTATTAATGATGGCCAGTCTTATAGGGGGTATGTGGTATTTCAAAGTGGTCTCATTTGCATTTCTTTGATGATGAGTGAGGCTGAGCAATTTTCATGTGTCTGCTGGATGCCCGTATCTCTTTTATGAAAAGTGTCCCATCACATATTTTCACACTTTTCAAAGGGAATGTTTGTCTGATTATTCTGTTTTTTGAGTTTCTTGTAGATCCTAGATGTTATGATTTTTTGCAGATATATAGTTGGAGAATCCTTTTTCCCATTCTGTTGGCTGTATCGCTGCTCTTCTGATGGTTTCTTATGTTTTGCAGAAGTATATTACTTTGATGAGATCCCACTTGTCTAACTTACTTTTTACGCCATAGATATTTAAGTTTCTGAA
>NW_007119744.1:0-799 GCF_000164805.1 Carlito syrichta
GTTCTAGCACTGGTGGAAACTGACTGTAGTAGACTTGATGAATAATTTATGTGCTATTTAAGAAACTTTCTGGAGTAATTTTGTCTCTATTTTTGCCTCACATACTGACTTTAGAACCTAACTTTTCTTTAATGCCTTCTCTTTCTCTTCTTAATCATACTAAGCATACTGGCAGTAACCAAACAGGGAATTAGTCCAAACAGTTATTTGAGGGCAAAAAATTACCTTAAAATAGTGAAAGCTTTCAGGAAGCTAAAACCAAGAATAAAAACCAAATCACTGAGGACTGGGTAAGCTAACAGAAAAAAAAGGAGACACAAAGTGCAAAACACCTCTCCTACATAGACCTTAACTGTGTAATTGGTAACAATCATGCTGGAGAGACTGAGGAGAATCTCATCAATGTGGATTTTCACTTTCCCCAAAAAATGTCCCTTTTCCCTGAGTCAATATTTTAAAATAATATTATAAAATCCTGGGCAGCCTGTTTACTAAAATGTCTTTAACACCAGATTAACCATTTTTAAACATTGGACTAACACAATTTAGGGGATACAAATATTTTCATTTTCAAAGTACAAACTTGTATTTGCTTTGCACAACTGACAAACTATTTCCAAGTCACACATTTATGTATTTATTCAACACTTGCTGAGCAGAATATTTTCTTTTTGTATTCACGAAGTAAAAAATGGTTTAACTTACCAACTATTTAAATCCCCAATTACCAAGACTTCATAAACAGAGTTACAGACAAGCGATCATTTGAAACAGAATAAGCTTTTAAAGAACATCCTTT
>NW_007119745.1:0-514 GCF_000164805.1 Carlito syrichta
CCTTTTCAGATGTGTGATTTGTAAAACTTTCCTCCCATTCTGTAGTTTGTGTTTTTGTTTTGTTGATTGTGTCCTTTGATACATAAAAGTTTAAAAATTTTATGATGCCCAATTTATCTATTTTTTGTTGTTAGTGTTAATGTGCTCTTTATATATAATATGGATAGATTTTTAGAGTATACATTGTGAAATGCTTTAAATCAATTTGAGGTTTTTTGTCATTAAGTATTTTAGTTTATTTTTAATTGAGGTTTAAAATATGCTGTATTAGTTTGCTTGGGCTGCTTTACAAATACCACATACCTGGTGGTTTAAACCAGAAGTCTCAGCCCCCAGATCACAGATCAGTGTAGGTCCATGGCCTGTTAGGAACTGGGCTGCACAGCAGAAGTGAGTGGTGGGCAAGGGAGCAAAGCTTCCTCTGTATTCACAGTCACTCTCCATCACTCACATTACTGCCCAATCTCTGCCTTCTGTCAGATCAGCGGCATTTAGATTCTCATAGGAGGGTGAA
>NW_007119746.1:0-711 GCF_000164805.1 Carlito syrichta
CTTGCTTTCCAACCCATATGCTGAGGACTCTGTCTGATGAGATAACTGAGGCTTTATGGCTATCAAGGATGAATTACATACCTGATCTACGGTGGAGCTGGCACTTGAGCCTAGGAGCCATTGGGGTGTGGTGGGGTCAAGGACTTGGTGTTGATCAGCCTAGAACCAGCACCCCAGAGAATACAAATGGAGAAGGGAGATTCTCCTCGACTAGCTTGAGATGCTGCCCCAAAGTTTGGGAAATGGATTTTGAACACACAAGGTGACAGGTGTCCACTGTAGCTTTACCAAAACATTCCTCAATTAAGCCTGAGGTAAGTTCCTGTTCAGGTCCTGTCACTGGGATTCTCACCCTGCCCAGCTGTCCTCACCAACCTGCAGCCCAGTGTTGACTCCAGTGGCCGTGGCCCAGTCTTCCATCAAAGGGATTGGCCTCTTCCTTGGCCTCATGGGGCCTCCATGGCTTCTCAGATTTGCAGTGTGACAGGGTGTGTTCTGTGCCACTGAAAAGTGAAATCAGGTCATAAGGTGGCAGGCCCTGCCCCTGGTTAAAGAGGTCCTGTTGTGGGGTAGCAGCCATTCCCCAATCATCCCTGGCAGCTGTCCCAGCAGTGTGGCTGCTCAGATGTGCGCTGGGAGCTTTCCCAAGCCTGGCTTGCATTTTCACCTTTGTCTGTTTTGTTGAGGTGTGATTGTCTGGTTTGAATCATT
>NW_007119747.1:0-398 GCF_000164805.1 Carlito syrichta
CGTATCAATGTGATGTTAGCTTTGTAAAATGATTTGGGGAGAATTCCATCTTTCTCAATCACCTGGAATACCTTCAGTAGGATTGATATCAGCTCCTTCTTAAATGTCTTATAGAATTCTGCTGGAAAGCCATCTGGATCTGGGGGTTTTTTTTGTAGGTAGTTTTCTTATTACGTAGTCAATTTCCTTGATTGTTATTGGTCTATTTAGGGTCTCAATGTCTTCTTGTTTCAACCTAGGCAGGTTGTGTGATGTCAGAAAGTCCTCCATTTCCTTAAGGTTTTCAAGTTTGTTTCCATACAAGTGTACATAGTAGTCTCTAATGATCTTTTGTATTTCTTCAGGGTCAGATGTGACTTCCTCTTTTGTGTTTCTGATTGGGTTTATTTGGGCTTTTT
>NW_007119748.1:0-726 GCF_000164805.1 Carlito syrichta
CATTCTTCTGCTGAAATTAGGGTTTTTGTGGTCTTGCTTTTCCAGCTTCTTTAGGTGGCTTGTTAGGTTGTGAATTTCTGTTCCTTCCATTTTCTTCATGTGTGTTTGTAGGGATATAAATTCCCCTCTTACTACAGCTTTCAGGGCATCCCAGAGATTCTGGTAAGATGTTTCTTCATTTTCATTTGTTTCCAGGTATCTTTTGATCCCTGTTTTGATTTTGTCATTGACCCAGGAGTTGTTTAGCATCATGCTGTCCATGTCTTTGTGGGTTTTGGGGGGACTTTGTTGGTGTCAATGTTTATTTTTATTCCACTGTGGTCCGAGAAGCTGTTTGGTAGAATTTTGGTCCTTTTAAATTTGCTTATGCTTGACTTATGGCCAAGTATGTGTTCGATCTTAGAATATGTTCCATGTGGTGATGAGTAGAATGTGTATTCTGTGGTCTTTGGATGGAGTGTTCTGTAGGTATCAATTAAGTCCATGTGGTCCAAAGTCACATTGAGGTTCCGAATCTCCTTGCTGATTTTTTGTCCTGATGATCTGTCTAGGGTTGTGAGTGGGGTATTAAAGTCCCCAGTTATGATAGTGTTAGAATCAATATCTTTCTTTAGTTTTCCAAGAAATTTGCTTTATGAAAGTTGGTGCACCTATGTTTGGGTACATATATGTTTAGGATAGATATTTCTTTGTTGATGGATTGAGCCTTTTTATCATTATGTAGTG
>NW_007119749.1:0-697 GCF_000164805.1 Carlito syrichta
CAGGTTGAGCCTGCAGTGGCCAGCAGTAGCTACTGCACTCCAGTCTGGGTGACAGAGTGGGAATCCAAATCAAAAAAAAAAAAAAAGCACAAAATAATAAATACTTAGTAATAACACACAGCATTGTATAATGTTTTTGTTCTATTTATTTTAACAATGTAAGTTCTAACTCTACTTACTCAAGCACACAATGAGTCCTGTCATCTCCATCTAACATGCGTGGGAAAGCCAGGGTGACAGACAGCCAACCTCAGTATCCACAGCTAGCAAGTTGCTCTGCCACTGTCCCTCCATGTGGTCAATGCAGCTACCCTGTGTCTGACTCAATGACACCTTCCCCTAGGTCTAACCCATAATGAAAGCTTTCTTTGGGCAGGGAAGAAGGGGAAAGCTAGAAGGAGAGGCTAGGAACTGCCCCATTCCCCAGCATAGGAGCACTCAGCCTTCCTCTTCTGACTCTAGGACAGCAGAGCTCCAACACTCTACAGAGCAGAGTGACTGGCTAACCCGACAAAGTTCCACCTGACCCGACAAAGTTCCACCTGACCCATTTCCTGGGGGGCTACCTCCACCACCACCAGGAAAACAAAGCCCTGGAAGTGTTTTGTATTGAGTTTAAAAACACACTCCAAGTCGGGCTCGGTGACTCAGCCTGTAATCCCACGCCTTGGGAGACTGAGGTGAGTGGATTGCCTGA
>NW_007119750.1:0-781 GCF_000164805.1 Carlito syrichta
GTACATTTACAATTTACATTTAGGTTTTAGAAGCTTTGCTGCTGCTAATCAACTTTATATATTAGAATTAAGAATTGGAAAACTTTCATAGAAATTAGGATAAACATATAAGACTTTGGAATAGCCATTTTGTTAAGAGATTGTCGTCTATTGTTCCAAAAGGTGGCCCACCGTGGACCTTGGACTGGGCCACATCCTGTAGGGCCCAGTGTGGTCTTTGGACTGGGACACATTCTTTAGGAAATTGGCTTAAGCTATAATTAAGAGCTTCCATAGCATTGTATAAGTGGTAGAGTTTAATTTAGTCGTCATGGGTATTGAGTGAGCTTTAGAAGTTATTGATTATCAGAACATCATTAGACTAGTAAGGATTGTTACACTGCTTTTGAAGAACATTAACTAGCAAAGGGAACAATGAGACAATCTTGGGGTTTGTTCCTCCTCACACCTAAGCATCTGGTGGGTGGGGGATGCCCCCCCTGCACCTGGCTTTGTGTTCACGTGAAAGACTTGTGAGACTGCCTGTGTAAAATTTGGGGATAAATACCTGCTGTAACTTTCAATAAACGGCTTCTGCTCATTTCACTGAACAGTTGTCCACTTTCTTTCTTTCTCTTTCTTCCTCTTTATATCTATCCTTCCATCTTTCTTTCTTTTAATATCTATCCCTACAGATTCGCCGATGCCACCACATCTTCCAAGGGACTCCCCAAAACTTGCAGGGGCTGGCCCCCCACACAGCCCCTGCATTTCTTCCTCTTCCTCCAGAGGCCCCTCTTGG
>NW_007119751.1:0-728 GCF_000164805.1 Carlito syrichta
CCATCCTCCTCCCTCTCCCAGTGGTTACCTTGTCCTTTTCTTTCTTTCTGTTTTCTTTTTTTTAAGAAAGCAGGATTTATTGAGAGCACAGAAAAGCTCCCACAGCAGTAGGGGACTCGAGGGGGCTGCCCTCTTTTCTTTCTTTGATCGGGGGAGATGGGATGGCTATCAGATGCTCCATCTGAAAGCTGACTTATCCTCACAGTGGTCCTATGGTCCCAGCAGTCCTAACTCTGATGATTAGACCATGAGTTCCTCAACAGTCACTGGACCCAGGGAAGTGGGACACGCTGATTTGCTAAGTCAGTCGAGGAAATACTTTGGAAGGAGGGACTGGATGCATGTAGATAGCCAGCGGTTCCCCACTAGGTACACAGAAGTCACAGCGGTTCTATGTAATGAATTATTTTACATATGCAAATTATTGGTGTTTTATGGGGACAGTTTTGACTACACAGAATGTGATGTAGTACTAATATTTTTCTGTGCATTAAATATTTCAGGGAAAAATAATCTTTCTCTGCTTAGAATGTCATGTGATAAATATCAAATTATAAGGACATCAAATGTGATCTGTTCACCTAAACGCTGTATCATATAGCAATCCATATCATGCCCTACTGACGATCCTTTTTTGTGAAAACTCATTACTTCACAGTGTTGCTGTTTCTAGTATTTCTGTTACAATGTATCATAATCCAGGACTTCTGCCATTGTTTTTTTGGAGA
>NW_007119752.1:0-805 GCF_000164805.1 Carlito syrichta
CTGCCAGAAGTCGGGCAGGTTGTCACGGTCATGGCCCCTCCCTGGACCTGCCAATGTGGACAGTCTTCTCCCACAACACCCCTGGGCATGGTCACACCATCCCCTTCAGCCCCGTCACCAAAAGCAAATGGACAATGGCCACCGTGACACAAACAGAAGAGGCAGCAATGTGCAACTGGCCCTCTTGTGCGTGGAGACCAACTCCGTGTGGAGACCCCGTGACCACCAAGTGACCAGGCCCAGGCCAGACCACCATCTGGCCCCCATGGCCAACTCACAGAATCATTAGCTAAAGAGATCAGGAATGGCACACTGCTGTCCACGGGCCAAGCCTATCTTTGCAATTAGGTTTCATTAGGACACAACCATACCCACTTACTTTGGCCACTTTTTTGCTACAGGGGAAGCGGAGACACAGACCCCATGGCTGGCAAGCACAAATTACTCTCTGGCCTGAAGCATGACGTTTTTCCCTGTTTTGTTGTTTTCCCCAAAGCTTTGGGGTGGTTTGTGACACAGCAAATATTAATCAATACACAAACCTGACCGGGCTTGGTGGCTCAGCCTGTCATCTCAGCACTTTGGAAGTCTGAGGCGAGTGGATTGCCTGAGCCCACGGGTTTGAGACCCACCTGGGCAACTTGGCGAGACCTCGTCTCTACAATAAAAATAAAAAATGATCCGGGCATGGTAGTGCACACCTGTAGTTCTGTCTTCCTAGAGACTGAGCAGAAAGATTGCTGGAGCCCAGCATGTCGAGGCTACGGTGGCTGGGAGCATGCCACTACACTCAAGTTGGGTGATA
>NW_007119753.1:0-767 GCF_000164805.1 Carlito syrichta
TCTCTAGTTTTGAAGCTCTGACATCTTGAAGTCCCCAGTGAAGAGGAAGAAGTTCCTTGGGGACGCCATTTTCCCAGCACTGGGTGCACAGACTCACCACCAGGATGCAACGGGCCTGGTCGCCAACCTTTCAAAATGACCTTTCTCCATTGCCCAGATGGCAGGGACGCCAGGCAGGGAGGTGGAGGGCCTGACTGTTCCAGGCTGACCACCGCAGCCTGCCTCCGCCCCAACGCGGGCCCTGGTTTACCTGCATCATTAAGCACTTGTGAGAACCTCTCACTTTTCTCCACCAAGACCTGGGAAGCCACTCCCTCTTTGCGACAGTTTAGCGAGTGTCAGGCAGTTTCCAGTGGCCGAGCCCCGTGGGGTCGTGCACAATTGCTACCCTGGTGCCTTGGGTTTCAGGTTAAGACATGGGGGGTCTACCTGTGGCGACCCCACTGCTCCCAAGGCCCCAACTCCTGGGTGCACAGCCTGCACCATCGTGCCAAGCAGGGCCAGGCATCCCCCCCATTGACCCCAGGTTAGAATAGTGCACCTTAAGTGCCCCGAGAGCATGGGGCTGCAGGGACTGCAGTGAGCATGGCGCTGCAGGCAGGACAAGCTTAGGCAGGTGGCGAGAGGACATGCCTGGAGCGACTCCAGGGAAAACCCTGAATGAAAGGTCCCAGAAGCACAGGAGGGCCAGAGTGAGCGCCTGGGCTGCCTGGGGACGGCACTATCCTGAGCACTGCAGGCAGAGCGGATCCTCCCTCGGATACTGG
>NW_007119754.1:0-391 GCF_000164805.1 Carlito syrichta
TGCCCAGGCGGGTCTCGAATCCGAGGGCTCAGGCGATCCACTCACCTCAGTCTCCCAAGGTGCGGGATGACAGGCTGAGCCACCGAGCCCATCTATAGAAGCCAATTTTTATGCCTCGTGTTAAACAACAATGATATGAAAAGCAAAATAATATGTAATATTGATATTAAAGTGACGCTGATGGTTCCTAGTCTTTGATGAGTATGACTGTCCCAAACCATGTCCCATCTAGAGGTACCTAGCCCATCACAGACCTCAGCACAACTATTGGGGGACCCACCCAGACTGGTCTTGTGTTAGAGAACATAAATCTGTGTGGAGGATGCAGGGGACAGCGAGGACCCCTTCCATCTCTGCCCCAGAGTCCAGGAATTGTCAGTGTCCTCCCTAC
>NW_007119755.1:0-762 GCF_000164805.1 Carlito syrichta
AAGGTGATGTGTGCTTGTGAGTGCGTGTTTCATCACCGGCCCTATCCCCAAATCAGCTGAGGGAGGGTGAGTCACAGACTTGAAGTCCAGCTTGCGCTTCAGGGCTGCTTCACAGAGTCCCGCGATGTGGGCGCCCGGGATGGAAACACATGCGGCAGATTCCACCTGAGCCTTGATGTGAGACACCGAGACATCGCCAGGCAGCCGATGGAGGCGACCTCCGGGTGTCCCCTAAGGTGAGTGACAGGCTTCCCCGGGGGAAGAGGTGGGAGGGCCCCTGTTACAATAATTCACTACGTGAACCTCGCGGACGGGATGTCAGCCTCCGGTGTCCCGTGAAGCTGACCGCTCTCCCTCGACAGCACCCCGTCACTTGCCGCTTTTGCTGCCTATATCTGCTTTCTCAAGGTCGCATCCTCGGGTTCTGTGCTCAACGACATCTCGTGACTAGCAGTTTGAGGGCTGACACTTGTTTTCTCAAGAATTGCATCTCAGGGCCATATCATCATCATCATCATCATCCCCGGACCGCTTCTTCGAGGCCACGTGACCACCAACCTCTGCTTTCTCTAGGCTCTGCGTGCTACGTGACCACCAGATCCCGGCGAGGGGTGTAAAATGGGCCCACAGAAACAGACGGGTGCTGGTTTCTCTTTGAATACCATCTCCTCTCGTCTCCCCTTTAACCGATGTATTTTTCTCTAACCGGTCAGCCCGTCCTCTTTTGCTCCGCACTTGCCTTGAAGTGTGCGTGAAATGACT
>NW_007119756.1:0-742 GCF_000164805.1 Carlito syrichta
ATCTGCTGGGCTCTGGGGATCCTTCCACCTCAGCCTTCCAAGTAGCTGGAAGTACGGGTGCACATCACCACACCCACCTATTTTTAAAAATTTACTGTAGAGATGAGGTCTCGCCATGTTGCTCGGGCTGGTCTTGAATCCCTTGGCTCAGGCGATCCCCTCACCTCTGCCTCCCAAAGCCTAAAATAATTTTTAAAATCAGTAGCTGAATAGAAACACATTCTAAAATTTTTAATTTGTTAAAGTATAAATGCTAAATACACATTAAGAGATAAAATTAATAAAGTATTATTCTAAAACATACAAGGTAGGCCCCCAAATTGGAATTTACTTATTAAATAGTGTATTCTTACATATTTAAACTTCAGTCATCTTCAAAGTATTCTTCATTTGATACAATGCACCTATCAAAATGCTTTTCCCACTGCTTACAACAGTTTAATTCATCACAATTTTGATGCTTTTTAGTGTTTTTCCTGTTTTTTGTTTCACCTCTTCTACATTGGAAAACATTTCTCTTTGAGGACTTTTCTCCATTTAGGGAAACAAAATAAAAAGTTGCTCAGGGCAAGATCAGGTGAATAGGAAGGGTGGGGCATGGGGATTATACTGTTTTTGTTCAAAAACTGCTGATCACTCAGCACAGGTTAGGCAGGGTGTGTTGTCATGGTGGCAGAATCAGTTAACCTGTTTTCCACAACTCTGGACAATTCTTCCACAATGCAGTATCTCACAACAATGC
>NW_007119757.1:0-478 GCF_000164805.1 Carlito syrichta
CACCTGCCCATGTCTGCTGGGACCTGATGTTGTGACCCCTTGTTCATAGTTTGGTGGCAGAGAAGCAAGTAGAGGACTGGTAGCACAGAAGAAGACCTTACCTGAGTATCAGGGAGGGAGGCTCAAAGTCAACCGACCCTTCCACTGGAAATCAGAGGAGTCGATTCAAAGAGCACATCAAAGTGCAGCCCACACTGTGGTTACTGGCAAATGCGTCTGGATGAGGTGATGTCACCTTACTCAAAGATGAGTGATGGAAGCAAAACAGAGTCAAGTAAACAGAGTTTGTTTAAAAAAAAAATTCTGAAAAGTGTCCCGATCATTCAAAGGAAAAGCTAGTCTCCAAGGACTAACCTACTCAAGATCCAAAAAAGAGTGTAAAAAGCAACCACTGGGGCTCTCCACTGCAGACCAGACCTGAGTGCTAAGAAAGAAGCAAAGGGCTTCTAGGGAGACAAAGGCTGGGTGAGAAAGGATA
>NW_007119758.1:0-745 GCF_000164805.1 Carlito syrichta
CACATCAAATTGATACACTATTGCAAAACAAAAGAAACCATCAACACAGCAGGTAGACTGCCCAAAGATTGGGAAAACTATTCTCAAACCCTATATCTGCCAAAGGCATAACATCTAGAATCTACAAGAAATTCAAAAACTTGGAAAAAAACAGTCACTTTAAAATGTGGTCAAATTACATGATTGGACCCTTTTCATAATAAGGAATACAGGTAAACAGCAGACACATGAAAATGTGCTCAGTCTCACTCATCATCAAAGGAATGCAAATGAAAACCACATTGAAATACCACATACTCTCTGTAAGAAATGCCATTATTAATAAAACAAACAATAAAAGATGCTGGTGAGAATTTGGAAAATAAATATGCTTCTACACTGCATGTGGACTGAAAACTAGAGCAACATCTGTGGAAAACACTATGGAGGTTTCTAAAGGGACAAGAAATTGACCTACCATGTGACCCAGTAATTCCCCTGTAAAGTATATACCTGGAGGAACTCAAATCATTTTACCAAAAAGATACCTGCACAAGTATGTTTGTTGCAGCTCTAATCACAATTGCAAATTACATGGTACCAACCATGTTGCCCAGCAAAGCTGGAATGGACAATGTAAATGTGGTATATACAAAAAATGGAAATATTATGCAGCCATAAAAAAGGATAGATATAGGTGTCGGAGACCCGCTCCGACCGAGGTGGGTTAGGACCCGCACCGGAGATCTGGACGGCGAGAAGAGAC
>NW_007119759.1:0-797 GCF_000164805.1 Carlito syrichta
AGACCATCATCAGAAAACTAATAGTTACCTGACAAGCCCACCTGTCTTCCCCCAACTCAAGAGAAGCATTCATGTGCACATAACATGGAATTCTATCCTCTTAAAAAAACATTATTTCAGCCGGGCTCAGTGTCTCAGCCTGTAATCCTGCGCCTTTGGGAGGCTGAGGTGAGTGGATTGCCTGAGCCCACGGGTTAGAGACCCGCCTGGGCAGGCGAGACCTCATCTCTACAATAAATCAAAAAATTAGCCGGGTGTGGTATTGCACACCTGTAATTCCAGCTACTCGGAAGGCTGAGGCGTAAGGATCGCCGGAGCCCAGCAGGTCGAGGCTGCGGTGGCCGGGAGCGTCCACTGCACTCCAGTCTGGGCAACAGAGTGAGACTCCAACTCAAAAAAAAAAAAAAAAAACAATGTAAGCCAGACTTGGTGGCTCAGCCTGTAATCCTGCGCCTTTGGGAGGCTGAGGTGAGTGGATTGCCTGAGCCCGCGGGTTCAAGACCCGCCTGGGCAGCGAGACCTCATCTCTACAATAAATAAAAAAATCAGCCAGGTGTGGTAGCACATGCCTGTGATTCCGGTTATTTGGAAGACTGAAGCGGAAGAATCGCCGGAGCCCAGCAGGTCGAGGCTGCGGTAACCGGGAGCGGCCACTGTACTCCAGTCTGGGCGACAGAGTGAGACTCCAACTCAAAAACAAACAAAAAAACAAAAACAAAACAAAAAATCAATGTAAGGAGAATCAACCTCCTTTACACACACACACACACACACACACACACACACACACAGACAAA
>NW_007119760.1:0-520 GCF_000164805.1 Carlito syrichta
GGGCTGGACTTGGGCCATCCTCCTGCCTCAGCCTCCCAAGCATCTGGGACTACAGGTGTGCACCACTACACCCAGCTAATTTCTTGATTTATTTATTTATTTTTTGAGTTGGAGTCTCACTGTTGCCTAGATTGGAGTGCAGTGGGCGCTCCCAGCCACCGCAGCCTCGACCTGCTGGGCTCCGGTGATCCTCCTGCCTTAGCCTTCCAAGTAGCTGGAACTACAGGCGTGCGCTACCGCGCCCAGCTAATTTTTGACTTATTGTAGAGATGAGGTCTCGCCAATTTGCCCAGGTGGGTCACGACAATTTCTTGATTTATTGTACAGACGAGGTCTCACCAAATTGCCCAGGCTGGTCTCAAAACACTGGTCTCAGGCAATCCTCTCGCCTTGGCCTCCCAAAATTTTTGGGTTTACCTTTTATTTTTAAAACCCCTCTGGGTCATGGAAATACCAGGGGCTGTGTGGGGGGATGGGCCTGGGAACACCATAAAGGGAGGGGGTGGAACCCTGTGCCCCT
>NW_007119761.1:0-782 GCF_000164805.1 Carlito syrichta
TTAAGGGAAGTACCTTGATATCATAATTTCCTCTATGAATTAAGAGTAAAGTTAAATAAAGAATGGATATCATAAACACATTTGATTATATTGTTACCCATCAATTACGGTCATATAATGCAAACTTAGTGGTTGCTGAGAAGGGAAGTTCTGAGGAAAAGGAGTGTATTTTTTATTCTTGTAAAGAACTGAAAGTCCATGCAAAAGGAACAAAAAGACTTTGATGCAACATGAAGAAAAGAAGCAGTTTGAGTTTCATTTAATATTTTGTTTTGTAATGATGCAGAACTGGAATTACCTTCTATATACAAACTAAATTATTATGACTCAAGGAAAATCTATGACAATAAAGTGCAACTTAAATTCTCAAAATGACTGGACTGTCAATTTAAAAAAAACTCACTGTGGTTTGTAAATGTTTTAATGTCTGTTTCATAATTTAACTCGCAAACTAAATTATCCTAGACTTGAGCCTGTACTACCAAATGAAGCCTACTCATTCTGTGCGCTGTTTTGGAATCTTAAAATCACGGCATACAAATGAAACCTTAGAAGTCATCCTAGTCCACAACTTGCCTGCTGGGAAAAGATCCCTGACAGACATTTTCACTTTTTTTCTTTGAGTTGGAGTCTCACTCTGTCACCCAGACTGGAGTGCAGTGGCCGCTCCCGGCCACCGCAGCCTCTACCTGCTGGACCCTGGTGATCCTTCTGCCTCAGCCTTCTGAGTAGCTGGGACTCCAGGTGCGCGCTACCACACTCGGCTCATTTTTTATTTATTG
>NW_007119762.1:0-710 GCF_000164805.1 Carlito syrichta
AGCTGTGATCATGCCACTGTACTCCAGCTGGGCAACAGAGACTCCAACTCAAAATAAATGAATACATAAATAAAGTGCATATTTCAGGGGCATTCAGTACATTCCCGCTGTCCCACCCCGGACTAAACCTGAGAGTTCTGGCCTTCATCGCACCATCAGAAACCCTCCCCTCCCCCCAGCCCCTGTTGACCAGGACCCTGTCTGCTTGTGGATTTGCCTGTTCTAGGTATGTCACATAAATGACTGCAGTCCACAGCCTGGTGTGCCTGGTTCCTACCCTTCTGCCTGTTTTTCAGGGAGGGAAACCCACACTGTGTCTCCCTGCCCTCAACCAGGACGCCTCTGACACCAGACACCAACCAGCTGTCCCGCAAGTTTCTTGCTGATCCTGCCTCCCTGGAAGACACGTCACATCCCATGGTGACGAGCTCAGCCCACAAGGTGCCCTGCTCCAGATGGTGGTCATGGGGCCTGGGTCTCCTGTCCCTGTGACCTATTGGTTGTAAATCAGGGGCTCCCTGGCCTCCTCCTTGGTCCCAGAATTCTTCGCGGCTGGCTCCCAGAACTCAGTGGACACACCACACGCAGCTGCTCATTGGTTATAAAGGACTTGGGTAGAATGTGGGTAATGTGGTGCCAGGGTGAGGTCCCTGTGGATGGGCATGCCACCCTCCTGGCACGTGGGTGTGGTAGTCACCTGGGAAGCTCAT
>NW_007119763.1:0-733 GCF_000164805.1 Carlito syrichta
TGGTCCAGGGCTTTTTTGGTAGGTAGTTTTCTTATTACACAATCAATTTCCTTGATTGTATTGATCTATTTAGGGTCTCGATTTCTTTTTGTTTCAACTTAGGCAGGTTGTGTGATATCAGGAAGTCCTCCATTTCCTTAAGGTTTTCAAGTTTGTTTCCATACAAGTGTACATAGTAGTCTCTAATGATGTTTTGTATTTCTTCAGGGTCAGATGTGACTTCATCTTTTGTGTTTCTGATTGTGTTTATTTGGGCTTTTTCTCTCTTTTTCTTGGTCAGTCTAGCCAGGGGCCCATTGATCTTGTTTATCCTTTCAAAGAACCAGCTTTTTGTTTCATTGATTTTTTGTATTATCTTTTTGTATTCTATGTCCTGGATTTGGGCTTTTATTTTGGTGATCTGGATTCTTCTGCTGAAATTAGGGTTTTGGTGGTTTTGCTTTTCCATCTCCTTAGGTGACTTGCTAGGCTGTTAATTTGTGATCCTTCTATTTTCTTCATGTGTGTTTGTAGAGATATGAGTTCCCCTCTTACTACAGCTTTCATGGCATCCCAGAGATTTTGGTAAGATGCTTCTTCATTTTCATTTGTTTCCACATATCTTTTAATATCTGTTTTGATTTCATCATTGACCCAGGAGTTGTTTAGCATCATGCTGTTTAGTGTCCATGTCTTTGTGGGTTTTGGGGGAAACTTGTTGGTGTTGATGTTTATTTTTAATCCACTGTGGTCC
>NW_007119764.1:0-754 GCF_000164805.1 Carlito syrichta
GAATCATGAATTGTCGAAAAAATCTTATCAAAAGAAACAAAGCAGGAGCTATCACAGTTCCAGTTTTCAAACTTTGCTATTTGTTTACAGTAGTCAGCACAGCCTGGTATTGGTACAAGTATACGTCCATAGGCCAATGGATCAGAACAGAAAATGAAATTCTCAAATTCTCAACTAACTCATCATTGAAAAAACCTCCAAGACCCAATGGGTAATGGAGATCATATTCAGTAAATGATGCTAGGAAAAGTGTGACAACATGCACAAGATTGAAACAGGACCCCCATCTATCACCATACACATTAACTCTAAATGGATCAAAGACCTAAACATAAAACACCAAATTATAATAATCTTAGAAAACGCAGGAGACACCATTAGGGAAACTGGAACCAGAAACTAATTCCTCTTCAGAGCCCTAAACACCCATGCCTTAAGAAGTAAGTAGGATAAGTGGGATCTCATCAAATTAATATACTTCTGCAAAAACAAAAGAAACCATCATAAGAGCAGGTATACAGCTAGCAGAATGGGAAAAACGATTCTCCAGCTGTATATCTGTAGAAAGTCATAACATCTAGGATCTACAAGAAAGTCAAACATTCAGAATAATCAGACAAGCATTCCCTTTGAAAAGTGTGCAAAATACGTGATTGGACACTTTTCATAAGAAGAGACTCGGGCAGCCAGCATACACATGAAAATTTCTCAGTCTCACTCATCATCAAAGAAATGTAAATGAAACCCCTTTGAA
>NW_007119765.1:0-642 GCF_000164805.1 Carlito syrichta
AGTCTCACTCTGTCGCCCATACTGGAGTGCAGTGGCCACTCCCGGCCACCGCAGCCTTGACCCGCTGGGCTCCAGCGATCCTTCCACCTCAGCCTTCCAAGTAGCTGGAATTACAGGCATGCACTACCACGCCCGGCCGATTTTTTGATTTATTGTAGAGATGAGGTCTCGCCAAGTTGCCCAAGCGGGTCTGGAACCCGCGGGCTCAGGCAATCCACTCACCTCACTCTCTCAAAGGTTCTTTGTAAAGGCTGCTGCCCTCTCACCACTGGGTCACAATCCCCAAGCTGTCCTTTGTCATGTCCCCCACGAAGAGGAGAATGTTCATGTGCCGTGTTTTGCACAGGATAACCACCTCATAGCTGAAGGCCTGGAACTGCTCTGGGGTTGGGGCGACAAACTTTAGGATCTTCGCAACAACATCTCCATGTCACTTTCCCTTATAAACAGTTCCAAAGAAGACTGACCCAATCTGAGTGGAGAGCATCAATTCACTAACTTCTATTTTCCAGTAATAGTTTGAATCTCTTTGTCCATGAGACCTAATTTTCTTTTTCTCCTGCTCCTGAGATCCTGGTGCCCACTCTCTTTGTGCTGTCTCACGGGTTTATGGACTGTGACCAAGCCATTGAGCTCAGATGG
>NW_007119766.1:0-799 GCF_000164805.1 Carlito syrichta
AGGTAAGATGGACATCTTCACAATGTTGATTCTTCCTATCCATGAGCATGGGATATTTTTCCACTTGTTCATGTTGGCTTTGATTTCTTTGAGCAGTGTTTTGTAATTTTCATTGTAAAGGTCTTTCACGTCTCTGGTCAGGAAGATGCCAAGGTATTTCATTTTTTTTGTGGCTATTGTGAATGGAACTGTGTTTTTTATTTGGGTTTCTGTTTGTTTATTATTGGTGTAGAGAAATGCGATTGTCTTTTGTACATTTATTTTGTATCCTGAGACTTTGCCAAAGGCTTTTATCAATGTAAGGAGACCTTTGACAGATTCTCTTGGGTTTTCAAGGTACACCATCATGTCATCTGCATAGAGAGATAACTTGACTTCCTCCTTTCCTATTTGTATACCTCTGATTGCCTCCTCTTCTCTGATTGCTTTAGCCAGGACTTCCAATACTATGTTGAACAGGAGGGGAGAGAGTGGGCATCCTTGTCTAGTTCCAGTTTTCAGGGGAATTGGTTCCAATTTTTGTCCATTTAGGAGTATGCTGGCTGTGGGTTTCTCGTAGATGGCTTTTACTATTTTGAGGTATGTTCCCTGTATGCCTAGATGTTCAAGGGTTTTTATCAAGAAGGGGTGCTGGATTTTATCAAAAGCTTTTTCTGCATCTAGTGATATGATCATGTGGTTTTTGTTTTGACATCTGTTGATGTATTTAATTACATTTATGGTTTTACGAATATTGAACCAGCCTTGCATGTCAGGAATGAAGCCTACTTGGTCATGATGGATGATTTTTGAGATGTAT
>NW_007119767.1:0-757 GCF_000164805.1 Carlito syrichta
TGTCTCCCCCTAACCCCCTTCCTCAGAGTTTTCTGCCCAGACTTCCTGATGCCCTAAGGCCTAGCAGATTGGCAATCACATTTGCCCAGAGTAAAGCAAGTTTACAAGGCCTAAGACTTCACGCATTACAAAAGTTATGTAAATCTCAGAACTTGTGACAACTCAGAAGGGGAAGCTAATGTGTATTTATTGTCCTATAGATTAGGCACCTTCTGCAGGAATATCAAGAATCTCCCAAAGCTGCCTGCTGGAAATGCATAGGAGATAAAGTGAAGAATGCATCCTCCATTAGCTCTAAGGAGTGTTATCCAGAAAGTTACAGGGGCACTATCTTAGCTAGATCTTCGGGAGAATTGTTGCAGCTTCTCCATCTGCACTCGCTGTGTCACCTTGCACTCTTACGTGCTAGGGATGGTGTCTTTCCATAAACCTCATGAACTCACCTCTGCTAACTTCACACTTGTCTTCAGCTTCTCACCTCTCTCAGTTTTTAAAAAATTGAAGAGTTTGGGTCCTGCTCTGGATTAGGCTTTGGTCTAAGGGAATGTGGTAACTGGTTTGATTTTAATTAGCAGTTTTAATTTCCTTCAAGAACTTTTCCTTTGTACTTACAACTTGGCTAACTATTTGGCATAGAGGCCTGGCTTTGGACTATCTTAGCTTTCAATATGCCTTCTTCACTAAGCTTAATCATTTCTAACCTTTGATTTAAAGTGAGAGACATTCCTTTTACTTGAACACTTAAAAACCATTATAA
>NW_007119768.1:0-726 GCF_000164805.1 Carlito syrichta
CCTTGGAAGCTCCATTTTCTCAAGCGCTGTTTGCAATTGGTTTGTTAGCTGACAGCATCTGAGTGGCCACTTGAGGGATTTTGGTGAAACATGGGAAAAGTACTACTTCTAAAAGGAGTGAGTGCTCCCATCTGATTCCAGTTATGACCAGTATCAGATGTAACTGTCTGCATGGAAATCCAGTTCCAGGTCCATGTGGTTCTTGTGGTCTGACAATTAAGTTCGCGACTAGGCCACCATGCACTTACCTTGACAGCCCTTGTACAAACAACCTGGCAAGGTTTCATAACCTTGGTGTATCAGTGTCTCACAGCTGTGTTTGTGTCAGCCTGTGGCTGTGTCTTGCTGAGTGAGGGGCGTTCATTATTGTAGCACACTTTGGTATGCCATCGTGAAATTGTGAGAGTGACAAACAAAAATTTAGTTTCTTATTAAACTTGGCAGGAATGGAAGTGAAATCAGTGCCATGTTAGTCCAATTTCATGGGGATAATTCCGTGAAAAAATCGCAGTGTACACATGGATTAGAATCTTTTCTCAAGGGACAGAAAGCATCACTGATGAAGAGAGGGCAGATGGCCAGAAACAAGCTGAACTTGTGAAAATAGTACAGAAGTGGGTTGAACTGTGTGTCAAAATCGCCGGCTGACTGTGAGAAGCATAACAGACCAAATAAACATTGATAGAGAAACAGTCAGGAAGCTCTTGGCATGAGAAAGGTGTGTAA
>NW_007119769.1:0-776 GCF_000164805.1 Carlito syrichta
ATCTTACTGGAATAGAGCTTTTCCACAAATGTTTATATTGTGCAACTGACCTGGCCATTGTCATTACCATGTCTAACCACAATGGCTGCCCAAGTTCATGAGGTTGCCTGCCACCTGTTCCTTTATTTCCAGTTGAGCTGAGCAGGGGACTTCTAGGTCCTTAGAAAGTTCATCTAGGTTCTACTTTTTCATTCATCATACAGTAAATGAACATCTGTATGTTCATTTACCTAAAACTTCATATGTTCCTAAAACTATTACAGATATCAAGAGTCTACCACTGAACACCACACACAGTAAATAGTCCTTATCCTTGTGAAATGCATATGGATAGAGAGAAATAGCTAATACACAAGTAAGTAAATCACAGAGTGAGTACATAATGATTTGTTACATAGAGAAAAAAAGAAGGGAAAAAAGTTAAGATTTTAATATAGATTTTAATCAGGGAAGGCTTCCCTGACTTTTGAGCCAAAACCTGAGAAGCAGGGCAGAAACACCGAGCAGATGCCCACATCTCCAATGCCAGCTCTGTCACCATTCCTGCCTCCACACAGCAACACAGCTAAGAGTGAACACTCATGGAGCCCATCTGATGTGGCAAGCACTTTCTATATTTGGACTCTACATTCTCACAACCCTATGGGTCACATTGATTAATGAGTAACCATGTATACACTGAAGAAGAGAGAGGTTAACTAAATTGCTGAAATAGGTTTTACCACTACAGTAAACAGGAGAGCAGAGATAGAAGTCCAGAAATTTCCAGTTCCAAG
>NW_007119770.1:0-314 GCF_000164805.1 Carlito syrichta
CCTGCATGGAGGCTAGCTTTCTGGTAGGTACCATCTGCAACCACCATCCACACTGCCCTCCGGCTCCCTGATCTCCTGGCAAAGCCGATGGCACCAGATATGACGTCTTACTGCCCCGGCCACTGCTTGCTCACCAGACTCTTGCTCTTTTTTATTCTGTGGGAGTGTGTTCGCCCCTGACCCGTGCATGCACGGAGGGGTGTAAAAATTCTCTGAGGGAGCAACAGGAACCTCCGGGTCACTTCTCCCAGGACTGTGCTCATTGAGCTTGGAGTGGCTCTCTATGGGTGAAACACTTGGCACCTCTTCCCTCC
>NW_007119771.1:0-720 GCF_000164805.1 Carlito syrichta
GGGGGAGAATTTAGATGTACCAGCTTAAGGAAGCAACAATAGATCCTTTCTATGCCTGTTTGTTCTATTCTGGGATTCAAGGAACTGGATAATGGCCAGCCAAACCGGTGCCAGCCAGTCTTCTCTTCTCAGTGTACTGACTCAAATGCTAATCTCTTCCAGAGACATCCTCACAGACACACCCAGGAATGGTTTTACCAGCTAGCTGAACATTCCTCCATCCAGTCAAGTTGACACATGAAATTCACCATCACAATTCACCCCTTGTCAACTTGGCACCTATACACATCTTCTTGAACTAAGAGGAGGGACCCCAAAATACCTCGAATTTATTTATAAAAAGTGCATATTTATTTTTACATGTTTAAACTTCAGTCACTTTTAAAGTACTCTCTGTTTGATGCAATACAGATGCTTTTTCCTGTGTTCTAAACAGTTTTTGAACTTGTCAATTTTGATGACTTTTAGCGCTTCTACTGTTTTTTCTTTCACCTCATCAGTAAAACATTTCCTTTTGAGGATTTTTTTCATCTGGGGAAACAAAAAAATAGTCATGTGGAGCAAGATTGGGTGTATAGGGAGGGTGAGGCATGGGGGTCATGTAGTTTTTGGTTAAAAGTAAAAAAATGCCGGGTTCGGTGGCTCAGTCTGTAATCCCAGCACTTTGGTAGGCTGAGGTGAGTGGATTGCCTGAGACCACGGATTCGAGACCCACCTGGA
>NW_007119772.1:0-810 GCF_000164805.1 Carlito syrichta
AATACAGTTTTCCCAATTGTTTTAAAAATAGCCAGAGAAGGTAGTTCACAACCTTAAAAAAAAAATTCTCATCATGAATTTCTTTTTGCTGTACATTTTAAATCTAGCAAATTAAATATTTTTTAAGCATAAATGATGGTCATTTGTTCAAGAAAGCTATACACGATTGAGTTTAACTCTGCAGGGAAATGGTGACATTTGGATTAATTCAGGCTCATTACTGGGCAGAAATTTTAGGCTGTTGAAAAACTGTATGGCTATCAAATAATTTCTCCATAGTTGATGAATCTTTCAGGTGTTGATATGCAACCAACACTAAAGATCAAGTTTATCATGTACCATGAATAACCCAAGCACTTTAACTTTCTCCTTTTTGCTGACTTCTCCACACAACCGCTCTGCTTCTTTTCAATTAAAATCCACCACCTTGTTATTTGTTAGCAGATATGGTTAAAAATGTTAGAGATTAAAACAACACTCAGTCAAAAATAAAACTATAGATTACAGAGTCATCTTTTAAAATGTCCTCACTTTTTCTTATTAATAATTTATTCATTTCGCTTTCTTTGATATACCGTGTCACTTTTTAAGGATTAATTCCCTGAATTTGGTCCTAACCAATTGTCTATTCTTATGTGACAATAATGTGCATTTTCTACTGATGCATTTTTCACATAGACTTCGTTTTTTAGAGAAGTGTTATGTCCACAGTAAGACTGAACAGACAGTTCAGAGTTACCACACACCCCACTTTCACATGTACCACCTCCCCCACTGTCAACCTGTCTCATCACAGTGTAGATCACAATA
>NW_007119773.1:0-721 GCF_000164805.1 Carlito syrichta
ATTTTTAGAGCTTTTAGGAATCGCCACACTGCTTTCCACAGAGGTTGCACTAGTTTACACTCCCACCAACAGTGTAGAAGTGTTCCCTTTTCACCACACCCTCTCCAGCATCTGTTATTTTTTGAGTTGTTGATAATGGTCATTCTGACTGGAGTTAGGTGGTATCTCAGTGTGGTTTTGATTTGCATCTCCCTGATGATTAATGAGGTTGAGCATTTCTTCATGTGTTTGTTGGCTGCTCAGATGTCTTCCTTTGTGAAGTGTCTGTTCATATCTTTTGCCCATTTTATAATGGGGTTGTTTGTTTTTTTCTTTTCAGCACGTTTGAGTTCTTTGTAGATCCAGGATGTTAAGCCTTTGTCAGACCTGGAGTTGGCAAATCCTTTTTCCCAGTCTGTAGGCTGTCTCCCTGCTCTCTTGATGGTTTCTTTGATTTGCAGAAGTTTGTCAGTTTAATGAGGTCCCACTTGTCTATCTTCTCTCTTATGACCTGTGGATTTTGGGTTTTGTTCAGGAATTGAATGCCAGTTCCGATTTCCATGAGGATATTTCCTTCCTTTTCTAAGGTTCTTATGGTTTGAAGTTTTACATTTAGGTCTCTGATCCATTTGGAGTTAACCTTTGTGCATGGGGATAGATAGGGGTCCTGTTTCAATCTTCTGCATGTGGTCAGCCAGTTTTCCCAGCACCATTTACTGAATAGGTTCTCCTCTCCCCAGTG
>NW_007119774.1:0-797 GCF_000164805.1 Carlito syrichta
CAGTGGTGGATCCCTGGCCACCAAAGTGACAGCTCCGTAGATGCTCGGCTCGGGCCCTTTCACAACTCTCTAACGTTGCAGGATAAGGGGTGCCGCACGAATGCTCGCGATATGCATGCTCACCGCATGCCCCCTTATCCTATCACGCCCTGGAAACCTCCCACGAGATATCCCTCCTCACTCTCCCCCCTGGTCCTCCAATGCAGCCTCCTCTCCCAAATTCACGGGATGCTGCCCACCACGTGCAGGCTGTGCTGCCAGTTTCCCTCTGTCCTGCCCCAGCCAAAGACCACAGACATGGTGACCTTTGTAACTCTGTCCCATGCACTCACACTCACACACTCGCACACCTCACTTTTGCTGGACTCCCTCAACCGTGTTTTGGTAAGTCTGGGTGGATTCCCAGGTTCTGTTGTAAGGGCATCCAGTCAGTGTCCTCTGATACAGAAGTAATACTGTCTATGCAACTTCACACAACTTTGGGCCACCTGCATAACCTTAAGGAATGTAAGACCACCATAGACAAATGCAATGTCATACTTTAACACTAATTATTTTGAAATTGTGTGGAATCTTTCTGTAGGGTAAAAACACAATGCACATGCATTCAACTGAACAGCTGATGTTTACATATTTTTTAAATTATACTTTCCAGATTTGCAATTCATGAAAGAGTTAGATTGTTGTCTTTATCGATGAACTACCAAAAAAAATTGTGCTCAGTTTCAAAAGTTTATTGTAACCTTTCCAACTTCTTACATCTCTGGTGATTGTTTAGGTCAATAGAGTTACGGTTA
>NW_007119775.1:0-450 GCF_000164805.1 Carlito syrichta
TTTTCTTTATCCAGTCCATTTTTGATGGGCAGCATGGTTGGTTCCATGTTTTTGCTATTGTGAATAGAGCTGCAACAAACATTCGTGTGCAGGTATCTTTTTTGTATAATGATTAGAGTTCCTCCGGGTATATTCCCAATAGGGGAATTGCTGGGTCATATGGAAGGTCAATTTCTAGTTCTTTCAGAAATCGCCACATTGTCTTCCAAAGGGGTTGCACTAGTTTGCATTCCTACCAGCAGTGTAGAAGCATTCCTTTTTCTCCGCATCCTCGCCAGCATCTGTTGTTGTTTATTTTATTATTGGTGACCATTCTTACTGGGATTAAGTAGTATCTGGATGTGGTTTTGATTTGCATTTCTCTGATGGTGAGTGAGGCTGAGCACTTTTTCATGTGTCTGTTGGCTGCCCATATATCTCCTTTTGAGAAGTGTCTATTCATGTCTTTTG
>NW_007119776.1:0-813 GCF_000164805.1 Carlito syrichta
CGCTATTCTAATTGATTTTCCCTGGTAGGTAGTCTGGCCTCTTTTCTCTTGCTGCCTTTAGGATTTTTCCTTTCATAGTTACTTTGTTTAGGCGAATTACTATGTGTCTGGGAGTTGGTCTTCTCGTTTGTTGTCTTGCAGGGGTTCTCTGAATCTCTTGTGTTTGAATTTTTTCATCCTTAATGAGATGAGGGAAGTTTTCTTGAATGATTTCATGAAATGTTTGTTCCAGTGTGGCTTCGGTTTCTCTTTCTGCCTCAGGAAGCCCAATTATTCTTAGGTTTGGTCTCTTGAAGTGATCATTCATCTCTTGCAGGTTTTGTTCTGTCTTTTTGAGCTTCTTTTCTATGCTTTTGACAGTTTGGGTTAGTTCTGTGTTTTGGTCTTCAAGCTCTGAGATTCTTTCTTCGGCTTGGCTGATTCTGCTTTCCATGCTTATTAGTCTGTTGTTCATTTCCATCACAGTATTCTTTACTGCTGTCATTTCTGACAACAACTCCTTCCTATTTTCCTCTTGTCTCTCCTCAATTTTTTTAATTCTCTCCATTAATGTCTTGATGTCTGGGTTTGTTGCATGTAGCCAGTCATTCTGGGGACTCTTCATTGTCTGTGTTCCAGAAATCTGTTTTCTCATTGTCTGATCTCCCAGGGGTCTGTGTAAGACCTATATTCTTCTTTTGGTTTTTCTTCATTTGTGCGGTTTTTCCCCCTCCCTTACTTTTTCCTTCCCTCCACGTCACCATCTTCTTTAATTCTGTTATTCACGGGTAAAGGGATTGATTTACTTCCTGTTTGTTCAATCTCCTATTCCTT
>NW_007119777.1:0-777 GCF_000164805.1 Carlito syrichta
GGCACTGTCAGCTAGAAAGTTCTGGACAGTTGTCTGTATTAAGAGCCGGTGCTGTTGAGAATAAGCTTGTGTATTCTCAATTTGTGTCATTTAAACAGATGCAGGAATACAGGTGAGAAAAGGATAGTTAGGTACATTGTAGCTTCAAGAAAAGAGTGGGTGGTAGCAGTGGGAGTGACTTCAGAATAAGTCAGACACATCTTGATGCTTCACCATGGAAAGTGATGATAATAAGTATTTCTAAGGAACTTCTGAGGATTTTTAATGGAGAATTGACAGAAACAACGATCTTTCTTGGTCATGTTATATCTGACTCAGTGGTATTAAAAGAATAAGTGAAAAGTATCATTTGTGAATGGAATTTGATTTCTTTGAAGAGAAGGTATTTTACAGAGTTTTATATTGATGGTTTCCAAGAATCTGGCTTGAGCAAGAGTGGGAGATTAGTCAATTCAGTAAAAGGTACTCTGATGCTAAATCCTAGCCTTAAATTTACATATTTAAAATTGTATCCATCTGTAAGGCTTCAAATCATGAAATTCAGATATGCTATTTCAGAAAGTTAAACTCATATTAATTAGATCTTAATTCACCTACTTGTCAGTTTTTCAACCATACAAGACTTCTAAAAAAAAGCAAAGAACAATCAAATACGGTCTTACTAGGGAGTTTGTTTTTAGGACTGATGTATTTTAGTCATAATGTATTTTTAGAACTTATTCTCTATTTATTTCCTCTAGCTTGTGCTCTGCTCCCATTATCTCTAGCATATTGGGG
>NW_007119778.1:0-682 GCF_000164805.1 Carlito syrichta
CAGAGGAGCTTCCTCTTGTGGGTTCCAGAGAGAGTCTCCACTCTGCAAAAGCAGAGAAACAGGCTGGGCATGTTTTCCTTTCTCTAAAAACAGTAAAAATAAAGGCAGATGTTTTCCTATGATTACAAATGTATGTGTTCCTTTACAACTGTAATTTTGAAAGTTGTGTCCTGTTTATTTTTTCCAGGAATCTGGAGGAGGATATAGAAGGTGGCATCTGTAAATTGCCAGAAATGTGGAGGCAAAGGAAGAGCACTTTATCATATGTTCTGGATATCCTTGGGCTGAAATAATGAACCAAATAATTTGTTAAGGATAAAAATACAGTCTGCCCTTGGATTAAAAATAGAAAAACCTTGTTGGTATAGGAAGGGAAAAGGTGTAGTTTGTCAGCAACAAGTTTGGAAAAGAATTAGGGAGTCCAGTTTGCTTACTGTACATGACATTCTGTGTTTAAGAAGCCAAAACTCAGCATGGACCTTGGCTTTGATCTTGTCCTCCACTCAAGTCTCAGGGCATCCTACAAGAGCTCAGGTCTCATGTGGTCCATCCCACAGAGCAGGGAACGTTCAGTTGTTGACCACCCCTTGGCCCATGATGGACTCTGGTTGAACATACTGGTTTTAGTTGAACTAATTTGTTATTGCCATTTTATCTTTTGAATATTATATTTCCATTTGTT
>NW_007119779.1:0-804 GCF_000164805.1 Carlito syrichta
ATAATCAATATATATCCTTTAAAATACTTCATGATACCCACAAATGACATTCTGTTGGCATGTCTTGTACATCGCTTAAAATGTAAAGAATCACAAACGCCTCATAAAAGCCCACCTCTCACACAACTAACAAATAGGAATGATTTTCAAGTTTCAATTGAATGTAACAAATGCTACTCAGTACTTGTTAAGTATTAGGAATTTTTCTATGTTTCAAGAATACCTTACGGAGCAAGTTAAACATTGTTCTCATTCTTGCAAACTGTATATTCTATTGAAGATACCTTTTAAAGGTAGAATAACGATTGAGCAAAAATGATCATCCTAAGAAATATGCATTTGTTCTTAGACTGGAAGGACAAAAAGGAGTTATTTGGCAAAAATTGGGGCAAAAAACAGGCACTAATCCCTGTGAAAAAGGAGCAATTAAGGCCTGGCCATACACATGCAAAAGAATGAAATTTGACCTTTACCTTTTTTTTTTTTTTTTTTGAGTTGGTGTCTCACTCTGTCACCCAGACTGGAGTGCAGTGGCCGCTCCCGGTCACTGCAGCCTCGACCTGCTGGGCTTCAGCGATCCTTCTGCCTCAGCCTTCCAAGTAGCTGGAACTACAGGTGCATGCTACCAAGTCCAGCTCATTTTTGATTTATTGTAGAGATGAGATCTCGCCAAGTTTCCCGGGTGGCGCTTGAACCCACGGGCTCAGCAATCCACTCACCTCAGCCTCCCAAAGGTGCGGGATTGCAGCTGAGCCACAGAGCCCGTCTGAACCTTTATCTTATAGAGAACACAAAAACCAACTC
>NW_007119780.1:0-705 GCF_000164805.1 Carlito syrichta
AAATGGCCTCCTTTCCAGCCTCCAGTGTTAACGAGGTCCCTGTCCTGATGCAGTTAATCACATCAACTAAAAGTGGTTCTACACTGGCTTTGCCTGTTGGGCCCAGGCTCTGTGTCTACATTCGGAAGATGAGAAGACCAGCAGTCAGTCAGGTCAGGAGATAATTAAAATATATATGTTTACATATAAAAATTTACCTTCCACCTATTTTTTAAAATTTGTATATATACATATATATTAACTTAGACATAGTGAAATGTTCAATTATTATTATTTTTTTCTTTTGAGTTGAGGTTTTAACTCTGTTGCCCAGGCTGGAGTGTAGGGGCATAATCACAGCTCACCACCAACCTTGACCTCCTGGGCTCAGGAGATCCTTCTGACTCAGCCTCCTGAGTAACTAGGACTATAAATGTGTGTCACCATGCCTGCTAATTTAATTTTTATTTTTTATTTGTAGAGACAAGTTGTCGCTATGTTGTCTAGGCTTGTCTCGAGCTCCTAGGCTCAAGCCATTCTCCTACCTTGGCCTCCCAAAATGTTGGAATGACAGGCATAAGCCATCGTGCCTGGCCAGAAATGCCCAATTCTTAAACAAATGGTGTGATAAGCTTTAACAGATGTATCCACTCAGATGCACCAAACCACCAAGACAAGATTCCCATCACCCAGAAAGTGTCCCTGGACCTGTCCCCACTGTCTCTG
>NW_007119781.1:0-854 GCF_000164805.1 Carlito syrichta
TTCACAAGGGAACATTTTTTTCCCACAGCATAAGAAGAAAGCTAACTGGAATTAACTTATACTTTATTTAAAAATCAGTGCATGCCTAGAGACCAAATAATAGAATTGTCAAACCATTAGAAATTTTCTAAATCAGAATTAAAACAAATACCAAGGAAAAATAAATATGTCCTTCTGAACTATGTGTAATTGGGTTCAGAGAAAACTTCCTAATTTTATTTGCTTTCATTTTTATGCTACTTCACAATCACCCCAAGTTGCTAGGTAACAAAATTATTATGGAACTGGCTCAGAATTTGCTGTATAGTAATCAGTCTTCATGACTGAAAACACAGAGCGAATGTCAATGAGGGAGAAAGGTTTTATTCTCCTGAATCTAGATAAAGCACATGAAAATTTGCTTCTGTCCACAGGAGATTCTTACTCCTTGTCAAAGGAACAATAGGCAGAATTTATAAAAATATGATCTTTGTGCACAGTGCTAGGTTACTTCATTTTCAGCCTTTTTCTTTACAATGTAAAACATTTAAAAAATACCAAGAGAGATAAGCAATAAGGAGTAGTGAAAATGGAAATCTGATAGTGTCATTAAAGCATTGACTATAGTAATAAATATATTAGATTACATGAAGATAAAAGATATTTGAATACTAACCAAGAAAGGGCTCCAGTCAGTCACAAACTACAGTGAGACACTGCTAGTTTTAAAATCTCCTTTTTATTTTTCTGAGTTTCTCAAAGTGGCAATTTAGTGCTGACCCTTAAAATGTTTTTTGCTGAGTGAAATAATTTTCCCCGAATTATGAACACACGTTCTGCTCTATTTATTTATTTATTTATTTATTTTAGTTGGA
>NW_007119782.1:0-778 GCF_000164805.1 Carlito syrichta
TCCTTCGGGGAGCAGGAAGTCAATAATAAGTTCAGAGGTGAAAGAAAGAAAGAAAGAGAGAGAGAGAGAGAGAGAGAGAAAGAAAGAAATACAGTTTTCCCAATTGTTTTAAAAATAGCCAGAGAAGGTAGTTCACAACCTTAAAAAAAAAATTCTCATCATGAATTTCTTTTTGCTGTACATTTTAAATCTAGCAAATTAAATATTTTTTAAGCATAAATGATGGTCATTTGTTCAAGAAAGCTATACACGATTGAGTTTAACTCTGCAGGGAAATGGTGACATTTGGATTAATTCAGGCTCATTACTGGGCAGAAATTTTAGGCTGTTGAAAAACTGTATGGCTATCAAATAATTTCTCCATAGTTGATGAATCTTTCAGGTGTTGATATGCAACCAACACTAAAGATCAAGTTTATCATGTACCATGCATAACCCAAGCACTTTAACTTTCTCCTTTTTGCTGACTTCTCCACACAACCGCTCTGCTTCTTTTCAATTAAAATCCACCACCTTGTTATTTGTTAGCAGATATGGTTAAAAATGTTAGAGATTAAAACAACACTCAGTCAAAAATAAAACTATAGATTACAGAGTCATCTTTTAAAATGTCCTCACTTTTTCTTATTAATAATTTATTCATTTCGCTTTCTTTGATATACCGTGTCACTTTTTAAGGATTAATTCCCTGAATTTGGTCCTAACCAATTGTCTATTCTTATGTGACAATAATGTGCATTTTCTACTGATGCATTTTTCACATAGACTTCGTTTTTTA
>NW_007119783.1:0-643 GCF_000164805.1 Carlito syrichta
GTGTTTTGTATTTTCATTGTTAAGGTCTTTCACGTCTCTGGTTAGGAAGATGCCAAGGTATTTCATTTTTTTGTGGCTATTGTGAATGGATTTGTGTTTTTTATTTGGGTTTCTGTTTGTTTATTATTGGTGTAGAGAAATGCGATTGTCTTTTGTACATTTATTTTGTATCCTGAGACTTTGCTAAAGGCCTTTATCAATGTAAGGAGGTCTTTGACAGATTCTCTTGGGTTTTCAAGGTACACGATCATATCATCTGCATAGAGAGATAACTTGACTTCCTCTTTTCCTATTTGAATACCTCCGATTGCCTCCTCTTCTCTGATTGCTCTAGCCAGGACTTCCAATACTATGTTGAACAGGAGGGGAGAGAGTGGGCATCCTTGTCTAGTTCCAGTTTTCATTGGAATTGGTTCCAATTTTTGTCCATTTAGGAGTATGCTGGCTGTGGGTTTCTCGTAGATGGGTTTTACTATTTTGAGGTATGCTCCCTGTATGCCTAGATGTTCAAGGGTTTTTATCAAGAAGGGGTGCTGGATTTTATCAAAAGCTTTTTCTTCATCTAATGATATGATCATGTGGTTTTTGTTTTGACATCTGTTGATGTATTTAAATACATTTATGGTTTTACGAATGTCGAACC
>NW_007119784.1:0-673 GCF_000164805.1 Carlito syrichta
CATATTTCTTCAGTGAAATATTATATTGCAGGGTTGGGTCACTATGTGACAGGTGGACCAAATCAGATCCACTACCTGTTTTTACAAATAAAGTTTTATTGGAATACAACCACCTCCATTCACTTATATATTATCTGTGTGCTTCCACACTATAAGCAGAGAGTTTAGATGTCACAAAGACTGTGTGGCCTGTACAGCATACAGTATGTGGCCCTTTGCTATGCTATTCAGATATTTTCAGGAAAAGTGTGCTGACACCTGCCATGCAAAACTAAAGATGAATATATCACAAAAATATAATATTGACAGAAAAGATTAAAGTTGACATTATGACACCTTTTCTATGGAGTTTGTAGCAGCAAAAACATACATGTAATAACAAAACAACACTATCCTGTTTATGCAGGAGTGCATGTGTGTTGAAAATATAATGCACACAAATGTATAGCACCTGTAGGTATAATGCATAGGAAAAGTATAAAAACATACATGAGTAGGAGGAATACTGAAGGTACTTATTATTATTGAGTAAGAGTCTCACTCTGTTGCACAAGTTGGAGTACAGTAGCATGTTAGTGGTCACTGCAGCTTTGACCTACTAGACTCAGGCAATCCTTCCACCTCAGTCTTCTAAGTAGTTGGAACCACAGGCATTTGCCACCTTGCTCAGCTA
>NW_007119785.1:0-439 GCF_000164805.1 Carlito syrichta
TGTCAGAAAGTCCTCCATATCATTTAGGTTATCAAGTTTGTTTCCATGTAGGTGTACATAGTAATCTCTGTTAATCTTTTGTGTTTTGGGGGGGGGTCTGTTGTCATTTGATTTTTTGTATTTCTGATTGTGTTTATTTGGGCTTTCTCTCTCTTTTTTCTTGGTCATTCTGGTTAGGGGTCCAGCAATCTTTCAAAGAACCAGCTTTTTGATTTGTTGATTTTTTTCTATGATACCTTTGTCTTTTATGTTCCATATTTGGGCTCTTATTTTGGTATTTTGGATTCTTCTTTTAAAGTTGGTGTTTTGTTGGTCTTCTTTTTCCAGCTCCCTTAGGTGATTTGTTAGGCTCTGCACTTGTGATGTTTCCATTGTCTTGTGTGCTTATAAAGATATAAATTCCCTCTTAGAACTGATTTTCATGACATCCCAGAGGTTT
>NW_007119786.1:0-778 GCF_000164805.1 Carlito syrichta
CGGGTTTGTAAAGTTTTAGTAGTTGTCTCCATGACTTGTGAAAATTCTCTATATGTATTGGTCTGTTGGGAACTCTATTCTGCCCATCACTACCACATTGTGTTATTTACTGTTGCTTTATAAGTCTTGATGTCTGATAGGGTATTTTGTTTTTCTTCAAAATTATCTTAATTATTTTGGATGTTTGCTTTCTAAAGCTCACTTATTAGCTGTAAATACATATAGATAAGTGCACATGAACATAGAAGTGCATATAAGTACATGTAGCTCAACAAATTTGTATAAACTGAATATACCTATAAAACAAATCTGAAGATCAAGAAAAAGAAGCCTGCTAGCATCCCCAAAACCCTACTATGCCCACCTCCCATCAATAACACTTCTTCCCACAGGGAACCAAGGTCATGAATCCAATATCATTGCATACATGTTGATTGTTTTAGTATTTTATATAAATGGAAATATAAAATATGTATACTCATATGTCTGATTTCTACTATTGATGGGTAATTTCTAGTTTTCAACTCTTTTCAATATTGCCACTGTGAACATTCTTATACGTGTGTATGAATGAACATATATGTATATTTCTGTTGGGTATATATCCAAGAGTAAAATTGCTGAGTTTCAGGCATACACATATTCAACTCTGATAGATATTCTCAAATTGCTTCCAAAGTGGGTGTACCAATTACCCTCAATATGAGAGCTTTAGTGACTTCATGTCTCTCAACTTTTGATATTTCCTGCTTTTCTAATTTTAGCCAACTAGTTCAGT
>NW_007119787.1:0-762 GCF_000164805.1 Carlito syrichta
CCACAAAAAAAATGAAATACCTTGGCATCTTCCTAACCAGAGACGTGAAAGACCTTTATAATGAAAATTACAAAACACTGCTCAAAGAAATCAAAGCTGACACGAACAAGTGGAAAAATATTCCATGCTCATGGATCGGAAGAATCAACATTGTGAAGATGTCCATCTTACCTAAGGCAATCTACAAATTCAATGCAATACCCATTAAATTACCAACAACATTCTTCTCAGACCTAGAAAAAACAACACAGGAATTCATATGGAAACACAAACGTCCAAGAATAGCCAGAACAATCCTCAGTAAAAAAAAAAAATACCAGACTTCAAACTTTACTATAAAGCTACAATCATCAAAACAGCTTGGTATTGGTACAGGAACAGGTATATAGATCAATGGAGCAGAATTGAGATTCCAGAAGCAAAACCTCAATTCCTCAACCAACTCATCTTCGACAAAGCCCCCACCACCTACCAGTGGGGAGAAGAGAACCTATTCAGTAAATGGTGCTGGGAAAACTGGTTGACCACATGCAGAAGATTGAAACAGGACCCTTATCTATCCCCATGCACAAAGGTTAACTCCAAATGGATCAGAGACCTAAATGTAAAACCTCAAACCATAAGAACCTTAGAAAAGGAAGGAAATACTCTCATGGAAATCGGAACTGGCATCCAATTCCTGTACAAAACCCGAAACCCACAGGACTTAAGAGAGAAGATAGACAAATGGGACCTTATTAAACTGACAAGCTTCTGCAAAGC
>NW_007119788.1:0-751 GCF_000164805.1 Carlito syrichta
CCTTCTCTCTTTCGCTCATTTTGACTTATGATTTTATCATTGTAAGGGGTGGTTTAGATCACGTTTGGTGTTTACCTTCTGACTTACTCTGTTTCTCGATTTTATTGCCCTGTCTCTGTGTTGCTATCAGTACTCTTTAGTACTATGTAGCTATCAGTACTTTTTCTTACGTGTCTTTCTTCACCTCTTCCCATCCCTGTGTCTCATTCTCACCTGATAGATGGTATGTATATCTGTTTTCCCTCTCGCGCTTCTCTCTTTCTAACTCCCTATTGACCCCCCCTTCCTCCATTATTTTCCTCTTCTATATGCCCCCTTTTTTAAATCTAGGGACCAAGACTGCAAACTGCTGAATAGATAAACTGTAAAGCAGAGGGAAAAGTGAACAAAACCAGAAGACCCTCATAAGGAAGAACAGGTCATTGCTGAAGAGAAATAAAAGCACCCCACCTTCCCTCAAAAACAGAATTGAAGAGGGGGAGGGAAA
Organism: Carlito syrichta; assembly: GCF_000164805.1. NCBI lineage: Eukaryota > Metazoa > Chordata > Mammalia > Primates > Tarsiidae > Carlito > Carlito syrichta. The sequence goes on from NW_007119788.1 coordinate 488, forward strand.
GGGGTAAAGGGAGAAAGATCTACAGAAATGAAGAAAAACCAAAAGAAGAGTATGGGTCTCTCCCAGACGCCTGGGAGAGCAGACACTGAGAAAATTGACTTTGGAATACAAACAATGAAAAGTCCCCAGAATGAACGGTCTCAAAATGCAAATGTAGATATCAAAGCAATAATGGAGAGACTAAAAAGAATTGAGGAGACACAAGAAGAGACTAGGACTGGAGCTGATATCTGATATAACAGTAATAAAGAATACTGTGAATGA
>NW_007119789.1:0-749 GCF_000164805.1 Carlito syrichta
AAAATAGTGCTAATGCTGCTTATACATACTGATTGTAGTTCCTTTAAATATATATCCAGTAGTGGGATTTCTGAGTTATATGAGAGCTCTGGTTTTAGCTTTTTGGGAAGCATTTTTACGCTTTCCATGATGACTGTACTAATTTGCATTTCCAATAAGCGCATAAGAATTTTATTTTCTCTGCAGTCTCACTAACATTTTTGTATGTTTTTTTAAAAACAGACATTCTAACTGGAGTGAGTTAATATCTCATTGTGATTTTGATTTGTAGTTCCCCAGTGATTTGTGATGCTGAGTATTTTTTTATATACTTGGTCATTTGTATGTCTTCTTTTGTGAAATATCTATTCAGATTGCTTATTGTTGAATCAGATTATTATTATTTTGCTATTGAGTTATTCGGATTACCCTAATATTCTGGATATTAGACCTTTATCATATAAAGAGCTTGCACATAAGTTATCCCATTCTGCAAGTTGTCTAATCACTCTATACATTGTATATTTTACTTTGAAGAAGATTTTTAGTTTGATATATCCCATTTTTAAATTTTTGCTTTTGTTACCTGTGCTTTTTGAGGTCTTATTCATAATGTATTTTCCCAGACCACTGTTCTGAAGTGTTTCCCCTATGATTTTTGCTAGTAGTTCTATATTTTGAGTTTTATATTAAAGTCCTTTAATCTGAATTGAGTTTGTTTTTGTTTCTTGTAACAGATAGAGGTTTATTGTTTTCATTTTATGCATGAA
>NW_007119790.1:0-769 GCF_000164805.1 Carlito syrichta
CCAGATAATTTTCTTTCTCATTGGTCTCTTATGCTTTTACATATCTTGTGAGTAAGACACACTGACTGATTTTTGCTATATTTTCAAGAATGTTTGTATAGAGAACATCTTTGGTGATACAAACTTTTTCTCCCTTAGTAGCAAATAATGTCTGTTTATAGCTTTAAAATAAAGGACAATGTCTCCCTTCAGAGCAAAATACAGAAATCCTGACTGCATAGTATATTTATGAAAATGTCTCACTCTAGGGCAGAGCAGATGGGCTTACTGTCCATTATAAGAGATTCAAGTTTCCTAATTCAGGATTTATCTCCTGCAGATCCATATCTTTTGTGTTTTAGAGACAGCGTCTCAGTTTGTTGCCCAGGCTGGAGTCTGGAGGTGGTTTCATTCTCAATTCCTGGGCTCAGTGATCCTCCTTCCTCAGCTTCCTAAACAGCTAGAGGTGCTGGTGTGTTCCAGGCATGGGATCTTGCTATGCTAACTGGGCTGGTCTTAAACTCCTGGCTTCAAGCAATTCTCCTAGATATTGAGAGAGATATTGAGTATATTATCACATGATACAGATTGGATTCAGTGACTTATGCCTGCAACCCTGACAAAATTATAAAGACACAAAACACGTCAGTGAATATCAGAAGTCAAAGTTAGAAAGAAGAAATGGACTGCAATAGGAATGTAGGGTGACAGAACATCGTGTAATATGATTTTTCTAGTGGCTACATCACTGTATGCATTTGTGACAACCTAAATGGTTCATTAAAATTAA
>NW_007119791.1:0-709 GCF_000164805.1 Carlito syrichta
CAGCACCTCTTTAAGATATACCGTTCCCTTACACAACCATGCGAGTCTTAGCTCCCAAGTTGGAGGTTAGGCAGAGCTGGGTGTGTGAGTCACCAGGTCTCTGCCTGGTCACAGGGTTCCAGGTGTTCTCTGGACCCACTGTAGTCAGGGATGAGTTGGGGGAAGTGGAGTACAAGACTGCTGGGTGCCTCAGCCAGAGTGGGGACCAGAGCTCCAAAGGGCGGGTGGTGGCAGTGGCTTTGGGTCCCACACAGGGTTCTTCAGCCAGGACTGGAGCTGGTATCTCTGAGGGACGCATGCCTAGAGCCTCCCTGGGTGATAGTGGCTTGAGATGGGACTGGGTGGGGACCTGAACCCCAGGGCAGGGACCCAGAACTCTGAGGGTCAAGCACTGGCCATGGCTTTGGGTACTTCAGCCAAGGAAGCAGTGCAGAGCCCAGAGTCACAGGTGCTGGGGACCTGCATGAGCAGCAGCATCCTTGTGCCTGGTGGGGCACCCCAGGAGGGAATGGAGACTGTAGTTCCAAGGGGTGGGCATGGAGGGCATGGGGGGCTGTCACAGCCTAAGTCTGGGCTGGGTGCCCAGCTAGGGAGGGAGCTGACAGTGACTGAGTGCCAGGCAGATCAGGGTAGCCAGCAAGGGAACCCATATCTCCACAAGACAGTATGGAGGGGCTCCACCAGGGTGGTTGTGTGTGGCTTGGGGCCA
>NW_007119792.1:0-770 GCF_000164805.1 Carlito syrichta
TTCTCTTTATAAAGCCAACAGTTTCCCTCCTAGGATAAGCCATTAATCCATTATCTGCAAATGCATTTATTCTTCCTGAGGAGAGAGTCTTCATGTCTCAGTCACCTCTTAAAGGCCCTCCTTTCAAACTGCCACATTGGGGTAAAGTTTCCAATTTAGTTTTGCAGGGGAAATTCAAACCAGAGCATTCCAACTGTGGGCCTCCAAAACTCACATTTTTTTTAGATACATTCATACTATCCCAAGGCCCAAAGTTCTAAGTGGTTCAGCACCAACTCAAGAACTCAAAGTCTCATCTGTGAGCCTGTGAAATAGAAATTGTTTATCTACTTTCAAGATACAATGATAGGAGAAGTACAGGGTACATATTTCCCTTCTATAAGTAAGAAATAGGCAAAAACAAAGGCGTGGGCAGGCATGGTGGCACCAGCCTATAATCCCAGCACTTTAGGAGGCCGAGGAAAGAAGATTGCCTGAGATTGTGAGCTTGAGACCAGCCTGGGCAACATGATGAGACCTCATCTCTGCAACACATAAAAAATGCTGGTTGTGGCAGTACACATCTTAGTTCCTGCTACTTGGAAGACTGAGGCAGAAGGATTACTTGAGTCCAGCAGTTTGACCCTATGGTGGCAGTCAGCATGCCACTGCACTTCAGCCTTGGTGACAGAATGAGACTCCAACTCAAAAACAAAACAAAAGAAAACGAAAGCAAAGAAAGAGTAACAGGCTCCGTACAATTCTGAGTGCCAGGAGCGCAGTTCATTGGG
>NW_007119793.1:0-488 GCF_000164805.1 Carlito syrichta
AGAGCTCCATGGAGCTCATGCTGGCACAAGAGCAAAGGATACTACATATTCAAGTCCAAGTGTCTCTATTATTATTCTATGCTATTCTGCCATAGAACTTCAGTCCACGTTTGAACTCCTATGTAGGATAATTCGTCAGGACACAGGCTCGAATCACTTGACAGTGGGGCCTTCCACCCACTGTGGTTGAGGAAATAGGGAGGAGCAGCAAGAAAGGAGAATGGGAAAGCTTGATAGGATTGGCCTTCTTTTAAATTATGGGAAGTAATGTGGAAGATATATTTGAAAGCATTAGAACACTTCACTGAGAATAAAAGACTTCTTTAGTTCTTTTCAATAAACATATTTGGATTTTCCCACTGATTTCCATCCAGTGGCGTCATTAATCTTGACTTCACTCTGTGTCTTGCGATCGCAGGATTACCTAAGCCATTTTCATAAGTGTAACCTCTTTAGGTAATCAGTGGGCACCGACTTCCCTTGGAGAG
>NW_007119794.1:0-529 GCF_000164805.1 Carlito syrichta
TCATCTCTCTTAGAGATGCTGAAAAGAGAACCAGTGAAGTTAACTGTTAGGGTTAGTGTTGTCATCACAAGGCTGTATGGCTTGGATTGCGGTACTATTTTTTAAATTCAACGTCTCACCTGGACTGGAGTGGAGTGGCATGATCCTTCTGAGCTCAGGCAATCCTTCCACCTCAGCCTCTTGAGTCGCTGGAACTATAGGCGCATGTCGTCACATCTGGCTAAGCTTTTGATTTTTTTGGTTGTTGTTGTTTTTTTTTTTTTTTGAGTTGGAGTCTCACTCTGTCGTCCAGACTGGAGTGCAGTGGCCGCTCCCGGCCACCACAGCCTCGACCTGCTGGGCTCTGGAGATCTTTCCGCCTCAGCCTTCCTGGTAGCCGGAATTACAGGCATGCGCTACCACGCCTGGCTGATTTTTTGATTTATTGTAGAGATGAGGTCTCGCTGCCCAGACGGGTCTCGAACCCGCGGGCTCAGGCAATCCACTCACCTCAGCCTCCCAAGGGTGCGGGATTACAGGCTGAGCCACG
>NW_007119795.1:0-806 GCF_000164805.1 Carlito syrichta
TAGATATATTTTATTAATACAAATTTTTTGAATGTAGATACTTCTGTGAAATTAGAACAAAGACATGAAGCAGATTTGAAGCCCTGGATCTTTAAATTTTAAGACCGTGAAGGCTGGAACTGTGGTTCTATGTGTGTGGTGTTTTTGTTTGTTTGTTTTCCCTTCACTATGTCCATGTTGCTTGACTTTGGGCATCACTGCCTTTTCTGTAAAATAAGAAGGCTGAGCTAGATCACCAGTGATTCTTGAAACTTAGCAGGCATCAGAATTCCCTGGAGGGTTTGCTCAATCACAGATTGCTCTCCCCTTTCCCAAGAGGCTGCTTCTGCAGGTCTGGAGTAGGACCTGAGAATTTGAATTTCAAACATGTTCCCCAGTGATGCTGATGTTGCTGGTCTAGATGACCCTTTAAGTCTTTTCCAACTTTTTTTTATGAGCATTTTGCTTTACCTCGCTAAACCTCAACGTTTCCCTCTGTTAAATGGGGATGACACACTATCTGAAGGGTTCTTGTAAGGATGGAATGAACTATTTGACTGAAGGAAGAAATTGCACATGAGTCATCTCATAAACCAGCACTCTAAGGGGCATATTTTTGGAAATATTGACATCTATCTTGCTGAATGTCTCTGCTCTCTGGAACACTTACATACTTCTTCAAAAGCCAATTATTTTGTTTTTTTGTTAGTTGGTTTGTTTTTTTGAGTCAGAGTTTCACTCTGCGGCTCAGGCTGGATTGCAGTGGCATGCTCACTGCCACCACAGCCTTGACCTGCTGGGCTCAAGCGATCCTTCTGCCTCAGCCT
>NW_007119796.1:0-724 GCF_000164805.1 Carlito syrichta
TCGTCAGATGTGACTTCATCTTTTGTGTTTCTGGTTGTGCTTATTTGGTTTTTTTCTCATTTTTTCCTGGTCAGGCTAGCTAGGGGACCATCGATCTTGTTTATCCTTTCAAAGAACCAGCTTTTTGTTTCATTGATTTTTTGTATTATCTTTTTGTCTTCTGTCTTGGATTTGGGTTTTTATTTTGGTGATCTGGATTCTTCTGCTGAAATTAGGGTTTTCGTGGTCTTGCTTTTCCAGTCTGCTTAGGTGGCTTGTTAAGCTGGTAACTTGTGTTCCTTCCATTTTCTTCATGTGTGTTTGCAGGGATATAAATTCCCCTCTTACTACAGCTTTTAAGGCATCCCAGAGATTTTGGTAAGAAGTTTCTTCATTTTCATTTGTTTCCAGGTAACTTTTGATCTCTGTTTGGATTTCATCATTGATCCAGGAGTTGCTTAGCATCATACTGTTTAATATCCATGTCTTTGTGGGTTTTGGGGGGACTTTGTTGGTGTCAATGTTTATTTTTATTCCACTGTGGTCCTAGAAGGTGCATGGTAGAATTTTGGTACTTTTAAATTTGCTTATGCTTGATTTATGGCCAATTACGTAGTCGATCTTAGAATACGTTCCATGCGATGATGAGTAGAATGTATATTCTGTGGTCTTTGGATGGAGTGTTGTGTACTATCAATTAAGTCCATTTTGGTCCTAGACACATTGAGGGTCCGGATCTCCTTAC
>NW_007119797.1:0-822 GCF_000164805.1 Carlito syrichta
TCAAGAATTATTTGTGTCATGTTTTCTCAGCTATTTTCCATAAGAGAAAATAAAATAGAAGCTAATTTAAGTAGTTTAACATTAGGTTACCAACTTAATCTAGAAATTAGATGCATGAGTGACAAGGGAGTTGTGCCTAGGTTCAAACTCCAGGTTCATCATGTAAGTTTGGGTATCTCTTTACTTTGTTTTGCCAGAGTTTCTCCATGGGTGTTGAGAATAGTTCCCTCATATAATGACTATAAAATTAGATGAGATAGTGTATGTTTTTAGATTCATCCTTAGAACATGAGTGTTCAATATATGTTAACTATATTGTTAATATTGCTACCATTTTTTAGTGTATCTTTTTATAATTTTTATTTTAAAGATGTGGAGTACAATTCAGGGTTAGGTACATGGTTGGTCATCCTACAAAAAAATTTGGGCCACCCCATGATTCCCACTTCACCTGGTTTGTGATTGGGTACCTTTATTGATGTTATGTGTGCCCCTTCCCCTGGTAGTGACCCACTACTTGCAATCCCTTTCTTGTTCAGGGTCCATTTATGAGTGAGGACATGTAGTACTCAGATCTTTTTTTCTGTGATAAAATAAGAATTATTATAGACTAAATTCATGCAAGTTGCTGCAATGTTTATAATTTTGCTTTTCTTTATGGCTGTGTAATATTTCATCATGTATATGTACCACATTTTCTTTATCCAGCCCACTTTTGAAAGACAGCATGATTAGTTCCAAGTTTTTGCTATTGTGAACAATGCTGCAATAAAACATGTATGTGCAGGTATCTATTTTGTAAAGTTATTTGAGTCCTTCTGA
>NW_007119798.1:0-734 GCF_000164805.1 Carlito syrichta
GGACTGCTTGCCTGTTTTTTTCCAAGCGTTTGAGTTTCTTGTAGATCCTAGATGTTATGCCTTAGTCAGATATAGAGTTGGAGAATAGTTTTTCCCATTCTTTGGGCAGTCTCCCTGTTCTTTTGATGGTTTCTTTTGTTTTGCAGAAGTGTATTAATTTAATGTGATGCCACTTGTCTAATTTACTTCTTAATGTATGGGCATTTAGGTTTCTGAAGAGGAATTAGTTCCCGGTTCCAGTTTCCATAAAGGTGCCTCCTGAGTTTTCTATGATTATTATAATTTGGTATTTTATGTTTACATCTTTGAACCATTTAGAGTTAATGTTCATGGTGATAGTTAGGGGTCCAGTTTCAATCTTGTGCATGATGTCAGACTTTTTTCAGGACCATTTACTAAATGTGTTCTATATTCCCCAGTGGGCCTTGAAGGTTTCTTCAAAGAAGAGTTGGTTGAGAATTTGAGAATTCCAATCCATTTTGTGAACCATTGGCCTATATACCTATTTGTGTACCAATACCAGGCTGTTTTGATTACTGTAAACATATAGTAAAGTTTGAAGTCTAGGACAGCGATAGCACCTGCTTTGTTTCTTTTGATATGGATTGTTTTGGTTATTTATGATTGTTTATGGTTATATATGAATTCTTTTTTTTTTTTTTTTTAGTTGGAGTCTCACTCCATCGCCCAGACTGGGAGTGCAGTTGGCCGCTCCCAGCCACCACAGCCTCGCC